>NC_141554.1:61373970-61525735 GCF_021556685.1 Rattus norvegicus
TCTCTCCCTACTTATTCAATATAGTATTCAAAATCCTAGCCAGAGCAATCACACAGCAAAAGGATGTCAAAGGGATCCAAATTGGAAGGGATGAAGTCACAGATAGGCTTGCATTCCTGAATAAGACTAAAGAAAAAAATTGTGCCCCTCTATAATTAGTTTTTTTTTTAAGTTCCATTAAATTCTTGGTATACCTCCACCATTTTATTTTGTATTAGGTTTGTGTGTGTGTGTGTGTGTGTGTGTGTGTGTGTGTGTGTGTGTGTGTGTGTGTGTGGTTGTATACAGACAATAGAAGATCACATGTATTTCCATGACTTTCTAGAAAGAATGAGTAAGATTGTGACACAAAACAAGAAAACAGGAGTAGATTCTGGAACTACTCAGAAACAATTTTTGAGATATATTTTCTCTGGCTTGTGTGTGAAATTTCCCATTTTTTTTATTAACTTGAGTATTTCTTATATACATTTCGAGTGTTATTCCCTTTCCCAGTATCCGGGCAAACATCACCCTCCCCCCTCCCCTTCCTTATGGGTGTTCCCCTCCCAACCCTCCCCCCATTGCCGCCCTCCCCCCAACAGTCTAGTTCACTGGGGGTTCAGTCTTAGCAGGACCCAGGGCTTCCCCTTCCACTGGTGCTCTTACTAGGATATTCATTGCTACCTATGAGGTCAGAGTCCAGGGTCAGTCCATGTATAGTCTGTAGGTAGTGGCTTAGTCCCTGGAAGCTCTGGTTGCTTGGCATTGTTGTACATATGGGGTCTTGAGCCCCTTCAAGCTCTTCCAGTTCTTTCTCTGATTCCTTCAACAGGGGTCCTATTCTCAGTTCAGTGGTTTGCTGCTGGCATTCGCCTCTGTATTTGCTGTATTCTGGCTGTGTCTCTCAGGAGCGATCTACATCCGGCTCCTGTCAGTCTGCACTTCTTTTCTTCATCCATCTTGTCTAATTAGGTGGCTGTATATGTATGGGCCACATGTGGGGCAGGCTCTGAATGGGTGTTCATTCAGTCTCTGTTTTAATCTTTGCCTCTCTCTTCCCTGCCAAGGTTATTCTTGTTCCCCTTTTAAAGAAGGAGTGAAGCATTCACATTTTGATCATCCATCTTGAGTTTCATTTGTTCTAGGCATCTAGGGTAATTCAAGCATTTGGGCTAATAGCCACTTATCAATGAGTGCATACCATGTATGTCTTTCTGTGATTGGGTTAGCTCACTCAGGATGATGTTTTCCAGGTCCAACCATTTGCCTACGAATTTCATAAAGTCGTTGTTCTTGATAGCTGAGTAATATTCCATTGTGTAGATGTACCACATTTTCTGTTTCCATTCCTCTGTTGAAGGGCATCTGGGTTCTTTCCAGCTTCTGGCTATTATAAATAAAGCTGCAATGAACATAGTGGAGCACGTGTCTTTTTTATATGTTGGGGCATCTTTTGGTATATGCCCAAGAGAGGTATAGCTGGATCCTCAGGCAGTTCAATGTCCAATTTTCTTAGGATCCTCCAGACTGATTTCCAGAATGGTTGGACCAGTATGCAATCCCACCAACAATGGAGGAGTGTTCCTCTTTCTCCACATCCTCGCCAGCATCTGTTGTCCCCTGAGTTTTTGATCTTAGCCATTCTCACTGTTTGAGAAAGGCCTTATATCTATCATCAGTTTGTAAGAGGAGGTTGTCCAAAAGTGAAATGTTAGTTAATTTTTTCTTTCTCCTATGTTTCTTCACATGTTCCAACTGGTTTTCACGAATTATTTATAACTTTTAGTTCCATTTTTCTTTAATGAAATTCAAAAAATTAAATATTATCAAGGAGTTTATTTAGAAAGCATAAAGCTTAGAGACAAGATGAAATATATGGCTGTGGAACTAAATTCTTGGTAAATTTGTGACTTGTCTCAAGATGTGTTCTAAGGACTATTTTATGAATCTTGGAGGCAAGGAGAAAACTATCTGGAGCATGTGAAAAAGAGAAATCTTTAGGGTGTAATTTTTGCTATAATTTGTTAATTGAGGACAATAAAGATGTTTCTTTATACACGTGCATGACACTGGCATTTGTCAATTTATTGCATAATAGGGCTTGGTTCATATGAATTTGTATATTATTGATAGCTACATATGACTATATACAGAATAAATTCAATAGGTATACAGATATAGGTGTATGAAAGCCAAATAAAACACTTGCGATTATTGAAGTGCTGAAGAAACTCTCCTTTGTATATATATTTTTTTCTTTTTTGTTTTTGTTTAGATATGTGTTCTTCATATGTTTTTTAAGTGGACCTCAAACTCTTTTTTTTTTAACCTTGCATTTTTTTTATTAACTTGAGTATTTCTTATATACATTTCGAGTGTTATTCCCTTTCCCGGTTTCCGGGCAAACATCCCCCTTCCCCCTTCCCTTCCTTATGGGTGTTCCCCTCCCAACCCTCCCCCCATTGCCGCCCTCCCCCCACCAGTCTAGTTCACTGGGGGTTCAGTCTTAGCAGGACCCAGGGCTTCCCCTTCCACTGGTGCTCTTACTAGGATATTCATTGCTACCTATGAGGTCAGAGTCCAGGGTCAGTCCATGTATAGTCTGTAGGTAGTGGCTTAGTCCCTGGAAGCTCTGGTTGCTTGGCATTGTTGTACATATGGGGTCTCGAGCCCCTTCAAGGTCTTCCAGTTCTTTCTCTGATTCCTTCAACGGGGGTCCTATTCTCAGTTCAGTGGTTTGCTGCTGGCATTCGCCTCTGTATTTGCTGTATTCTGGCTGTGTCTCTCAGGAGCGATCTACATCCGGCTCCTGTCGGTCTGTACTTCTTTGCTTCATCCATCTTGTCTAATTGGGTGGCTGTATATGTATGGGCCACATGTGGGGCAGGCTCTGAATGGGTGTTCCTTCAGTCTCTGTTTTAATCTTTGCCTCTCTCTTCCCTGCCAAGGGTATTCCTGTTCCCCTTTTAAAGAAGGAGTGAAGCATTCACATTTTGATCATCCATCTTGAGTTTCATTTGTTCTAGGCACCTAGGGTAATTCAAGCATTTGGGCTAATAGCCACTAATCAATGAGTGCATACCATGTATATCTTTCTGTGATTGGGTTAGCTCACTCAGGATGATATTTTCCAGTTCCAACCATTTGCCTACCAATTTCATAAAGTCATTGTTTTTGATAGCTGAGTAGTATTCCATTGTGTAGATGTACCACATTTTCTGTATCCATTCCTCTGTTGAAGGGCATCTGGTTTCTTTCCAGCTTCTGGCTATTATAAATAAGGCTGCGATGAACATAGTGGAGCACGTGTCTTTTTTATATGTTGGGGCATCTTTTGGGTATATGCACAAGAGAGGTATAGCTGGATCCTCAGGCAGTTCAATGTCCAATTTTCTGAGGAACCTCCAGACTGATTTCCAGAATGGTTGTACCAGTCTGCAACCCCACCAACAATGGAGGAGTGTTCCTCTTTCTCCGCATCCTCGCCAGCATTTGCTGTGACCTGCGTTTTTGATCTTAGCCATTCTCCCTGTTGTGAGGTGAAATCTCAGGGTTGTTTTGATTTGCATTTCCCTTATGACTAAAGATGTTGAACATTTCTTTAGGTGTTTCTCAGCCATTCGGCATTCCTCAGCTGTGAATTGTTTGTTTAGCTCTTAACCCCATTTTTTAATAGGGTTATTTGTCTCCCTGCGGTCTAACTTCTTGAGTTCTTTGTATATTTTGGATATAAGGCCTCTATCTGTTGTAGGATTGGTAAAGATCTTTTCCCAATCTGTTGGTTGCCGTTTTGTCCTAACCACAGTGTCCTTTGCCTTACAGAATCTTTACAGTTTTATGAGATCCCATTTGTCAATTCTTGATCTTAGAGCATAAGCCATTGGTGTTTTGTTCAGGAAATTTTTTCCAGTGCCTATGTGTTCCAGATGCTTCCCTAGTTTTTCTTCTATTAATTTGAGTGTGTCTGGTTTGATGTGGAGGTCCTTGATCCACTTGGACTTAAGCTTTGTACAGGGTGATAAGCACGGATCGATCTTCATTCTTCTACATGTTGACCTCCAGTTGAACCAGCACCATTTGCTGAAAATGCTATCTTTTTTCCATTGGATGGTTTTGGCTCCTTTGTCAAAAATCAAGTGAACATAGGTGTGTGGGTTGATTTCTGGGACCTCAAACTCTTGCTCTCTAATGGTTTCTTGATTCAGAACCACAAAACTACAGACATATAATATCAGTTCATAGAGATTTATAGAATATATATAAATATATATATATACACACACACACATATGTGTGTGTGTGTGTGTGTGTGTGTGTGTCTTCATGTGAATTGCTATTTTTCCTGCTTTGTGGTCTGTTTCAGGGGGTTAGAGCTTCTGGAACTAAAGATATTGAAAGTTCTGAGCTGCCATATGACTTCTGGGAATTGAACCCAACCTCTGAAGGAGCAACCAGTCTTCTTAACTGATGAACCAATGATTCACACCCCCCCACACACACATTAATTTCTTCTTTAATATATACCTACTAGGTAAGGAATTGCATTCATGTAATTCACCCATTTGGTTTGACCCTATTGATTTCCATTGTGATAAATAAAGCCTTTACTATATGCTAAATTGATCTGTGTCAATTGGTCCCATGATTCCATGTCTATAGACTTACTATATAATGCTGAAAAAGATTAGTAATATTTAGTTACAAAACCAATATTCTAACAATGAATATTTAAAAACAGAAAGACATAGCAATACTTCCAAAAATAATGAAGTTGAATAAGAATAAAGTAAGGTTTACTGGCAAGTATATTCAGTGAGTAAGCCATGATTGCTGTGGTACCCTGGAGACTGAGGAAAGAGAATTTACCTTGTGAATATCAATGCAACATTACTCAATAAAATTCTCAAAAACTGAATCCAAAAACACATCAAAATTACCATCCAACATGATCAGTTAGGCTTCATGCTAGGAATGCAGGGATGGCTCAATATACTGAAATTTATCAACATAATCCAATATATAAAACAAACTCAAAGGAAAAACTCACGATCATCTCATTAGATGTTAAGAATGCATTTGATAAAATTCAATACCCCTTTATGGTAAAGACAGGTCAAAAATTCAAGGTCCATACCTAAACATAGTAAAAGCAATAGCAATATACACTAAAGCCAATAGCCAATATCATACTAAATGGAGGGATACTTGAAGCAACCCCTAAACTAAACCCAGGGACTAGACAAGGCCAAATCTCTCCCTACTTATTCAATATAATACTCAAAGTACTAGCCAGAGGAATCAGACAACAAAAAGAGGTCAAAGTGATACAAATTGGAAAAGATAAATTCAAAATATCACTATTTGCAGACACTATGATGGTATATTAGATGACCCCAAAAAAATATACCAGAGAACCGTTAAACCTGATAAACAACTTCAGCAAAGTGGCTAGATATAGAATTAAGTGAAACAAATCAGTAGCCTTCCTTTACTTAAAGGGTAGACAGGCTGAGAAAGAAACAAGGGAAACAATGCCCTTCACAATAGTCACAAATAATAGAAAATACATCAATATGACTCTAACAAGGCAAGTGAAAGATTTGTATGATAAGCACTTCAAGTCTCTGAAGAAAGACATTGAAGATCTCAGAAGATGAAAATATTTCCCACGCTCATGGATTGGCAGGTTTAATATTGGAAAAACTGACCATACGTGTTTGGGTTCATTTCTGGGTCTTCAATTCTATTCCACTTCTCTACCTGCCAGTGTCTATATCAATACCATACAGGTTTTTTTTTTTTTTAGCACTATTACTCTCCAATACAGCTTGAGTTCAGGGATGGTGATTTCCCCAGAAGATTTTTTATTGCTGAAGATAGTTTTCACTATCTGGGTTTTTTGTTATTCCAATTGAGTTGGCAAACTGCTCTTTCCAATTCTAAGAAGAATTGAGTTGGGATTTTAATGGGGATTGCATTGAATCTGTAGAATGCTTTTGGCAAAATGGCCATTTTTAATATATACACATATATACAGTCAATCCTTGAGTGTGGGAGATCTTTCCATCTTCTGATATTTCTTTCTTTAGACGTGGAGGTCTTGTCATACACATCTTTCAACATCTTTCATTTGCTTTGTTTGTGTCACATCAAGGTATTTTATATTATCTGTGACTATTGTGAAGAGTGTTGTTTCCCAAATTTCTTTCTCAGCCTGTATATCCTTTGTATAAAGGAAGTCTACCTATTTGTTGGAGTTGATTTTATATCAAGTCACTATGCTGAATTTCTTATCAGGTTTAGGGTTCTCTGATGGAATTTTTGGGGTCAATTAAATATACTATCTGCAAATGATGATATTTTTACTTCCTCCTTTTCAGTTTGTATCGCTTTCACCTCCTATTGTGGTCTGATTGCTCTGACTAGGACTTCCAGTTCTATATTGAGTAAGTAGGGAGAGAGTGGTGAGCCTTGTCTAGTCCCTGATTTTATTCAGATTGCTCCATTTAGTTTGATGTTGGGTACTGATTTATTCTATATTGCTTTTACTATGCTTAGGCATGGGCCTTGAATTCCTGACCTTTCTAAGACTTTTACAATGAAGGTGTGTTGAGTTTTGTCAAATACTTTCTCAGCAACTGCTGATATGATCATGTGATCTTTTTCCTTAGAATGTTTTTATATAGTGGACTACAATAATGGATTTCCACATATTGAACCATACCTGGAAAGCTAGGATGAAACCTATTAGATCATGGTGAATGATCATTTTGATGTGTTCTTGGACTTGGTTTGTGGTTGTTTTATTTAGTATTTTGGGGTTGATATTCATAAAGGAAATTGTTCTGAAGTTATCATTGTTGGGTCTTTGAGTGGTTTATGTATAAACATAATTGTGGTTTTATAAAACAAATTGAGTAGTGTTCCTACTGTTTCTGCTTTGTGGAATACTTTGCACAGTATTCATTGGTATTAGGTCTTCTAGGAATGTGTGATAGAATTCTCCACTAAACCTATTTGGTCCTAGGCTTTTGTTGGTTTGGAGACTTTTAATGACCGCTTCTATTTCTTTAGGAGTTATGGAACGGTTTAGATGATTTGTTTGATCCTGATTTAACTTTGGTACCTAGTATCTGTCTAGAAAATTTTCCATTTCATCCATATTTTCAGGTGTTGTTGGACATAGGCATTTGTAGTAGGATCTGATGATTTTTTTGAATTTCATCAGTTTCTGTTGTTAACTCTCCCTTTTTATTTCTAATTTTGTTAATTTGGATACTATCTTTGTGCCCTCTGCTTAAGGGTCTACATATCTTGTTGAGTTTCTCAAAGAACGAGTGCCTGGTTTTATTGATTCTTTCTATACTTCTTTTGGTTTCTACTTCATTGATTTCATGCCCAAGTTTCATTATGTCCAGCCATCTGCTCCACTTGTGTGTATTTGCTTATTTTTGATCTAGAGCTTTTAGGTGTGCTGTCAAGCTGCTAGTATATGCTAGTTCCAGTTTCTTTTCAAGGGGACTCAGACTTAGGCGTATTCCTCTTAGCACTGCTTTCATTGTGTTGCATAAGTTTGGCTATGTTGTGCCTTCATTTTCATTAAATTCAAAAAGGTCTTTAATTTCTTTCTGTATTTCTTCCTTGACCAAGTTATCATTGAGTAGAGCACTGTTTAGGTTCCATGTGTATGCGAGATTTCAGTCATACTTTTTGTAAATGAAGGACAGCCTTATTCTGTGGTAATCTGATTGGGTAGATGGGATTATTATTATATGGGGAAAAAAACTACCCCTTTATCTAATGGAACCTACAATGATTTACTGCTGTGAACAGACACAAGTACCAAGGCAAATCTTATAAGGATAATATTTAATTGAGGCTGGCTTACAGGTTTAGAGGGTCAGTCCATTATCATCAAGGTGGGAGCATGGTAGCATCTGGCAGGCTTGATTTTGGAGGAGCCGAGAGTTCTACACATTTTTCCTAGGCAAACAGGAGCAGACTGGCTTCCATGTCTTTGAGGGTTCTTTGGCTTTCCATGCTTGAGGATGGTCTCACAGCCTAACCCCACAGTGGCATACTTCCTTCAAGGCCACACCTATTCCAACAAAGTCACACTTCCTAATAGTGCCACTCCCTGAGATAAGCATATTCAAACCATCACAGTTACTTTCTATTTCGTAAATATTCTTTCATCAATTGTAAAATTAATCTTAATGGTTGTCTTTAAGAAATGTTTCTTTATCAGTTACTAGCTAAACCAGTATAATGGTTTCCTAAACATAATTTAGTGTTGTTCTTGACAATTTGGATGTATAAGAGCATAATAATAACAACAAATATAGTACCAGAATGTCATATTTCCTCTTTGTGGTGTTAGTGGAAACAATAATGTGGTTGATAGTTATTTCTAGTTATTTGGACCAATCCACCTGGCTGACAAGAAGTCAGAATTACACAATTATTTGTGCTTGGACCTACTTTTCAGAAACATGAATTACAGCTGATTATCCTGTAAAGCAGAAAATAAATATTCTATGGTTATAAAAATAATAATGGATAGTAGATTGGAAAAGAAATCCATACTATAGTGTATATATTTCCATATTACTTCATTTTCCAGATCCTACTTGATTTTTATTTATTTTTGGAATAGGTGTTTCTTTAATGTATAAAGTATGCTGAATTAATATGTTCAACTCTGAATAGAAGTAAAACTAAGTCTAATGTCTAATATATTTCTCATAAGTCAATTAAAGGTACTTGCATGGTTCAGATTATGGACTTAATCGAAGGTGATGTTTCATATTATTCTTTTGAAAACTGAATTTTAGCTGTAAGTAACAAAGTTTTTATAGTACCATAATTTCTCTCATTGTCACTGTTGATTTTCTATATTTCATAATATTTCTACTAAATTCCATTTGCTTTTTAAAAGTGAATCCACTGAAATTACAGTTTTGCATTTCTGGAGCATTTTATTTTTTCTGTCAATCAAGATGATAAGCATGGCTTATAATATGGGGATATAATGGTTTACCAAAGTTATTTCAGCCACTTTATATTGTTTAAAATTGAGAACCACAGGAAACTGTTGTTTTTCATTTGAATCAAATCTTCATTTGAAAGCTATGTTTTACACAGGAGGTAATGACAATCTAAATCTAAATCTAAATTGGAGAAAAAGCCAGTATGAGAATATGAAGATTAAAACCATGAAACTCATTCTGATGTATATGCTCAACTCTCTTCACGCTGAAAGGTAAGAAAGCATGTTTAAGGTATTCTGTCATCTGCTTTTTCCTGTTTTTCTGTGTGTTCTTCTTGGGTGATTTTAGTTAATTTTTATAAATCAAAATTCCAAAGGAATTCTGTATCCTTCCAACTCTCTGTCTGCATTGTAGGTTGATTTTATGAGGTCTAAATTCACTGGCAAGTGTCAATTGCCACTTAGAAGGTTAAACTAAATCTCAAATGCGAACCCCTCCATTATCAAATATAATCTTACTGGGGAATTTATGTTATGAAACATTAAACTCAGTGAACCATGTTAATATGCCAACTACATATACTAATAATACAAATTACATATGCTAATAATTTTCTAAAGAGTTTTTATTGGATTTAATTTATATTTCCAATGTTATCCCCTTTCCTGGTTTCCCATACATAAGCCTCCTATCTCATCACACTCCCCTTGCTTCTATGAAAGTGTCTCCAACCTACCTAAACACCCATTCCTACCTCCACTTTCTGATATTCCCCTACACAGGGGTTCCAGAACTGGCAGAACAAAGGGCTTTTCCTCCCATTGGTGCCCAACAAGGTCATCCTATGCTACATATGCATCTGGATCCATGGGTCTTTCCATGTGTACTCTTTGGGTAGTGGTTTAGTCCCTGGGAGCTCTGGTTGGTTGATATTGTTGTTCTTATGGGTTTGCAACCCCTTCAACTCCTTCAATCCTATCTCTAACTACTCCAGTCAGGACCCAGTTCTCAGTCCAATGGTGGACTGCAAGCATTCACATCTGTATTTGCCACATTCTGGCTGAGCCTCTCTGGAGATAGCTATATCATGCTCCTGTCAGCATGTACATCTTGGTTTCATCAATATTGTCTAGATTTTGTGGCTCTGTGTGTGTGTGTGTGTGTGTGTGTGTGTGTGTGTGTGTGTGTGTGTTGGATATGTAGGGATCCAACATTATATATATATATATATATATATATATATATATATATATATATATATATATATATATATATGTTGATCCCCTGGTGAGGCAGGCTCTGAATGGCCATTCATTCTTTCAGTCTCTGCTCCAAACTTTGTCTCTGTATTTCCTCCTATGAATATTTTTCCTTCCCCCTTTTAAGAAGGACTAAAGCCTCTGCACTTTGGTCATCTTTCTTCATGAGTTTCATATGATGTGTGGATTGTAACTTGGGTAATCCAAGCTTTTGAAATAATATCCACTTATCAGTGAGTGCATACCATGTGTGTTTTATGTAATTGGGTTACCTCACTCAGGATGATATTTTCTAGTTCCATCCATTTGCTTAAAATTTTCATAAAGTCATTTTTCAAAAATAGCTGTGTAGTACTTCATTGTGTAAATGTAACACATTTGCTGTATCCATTCCTCTGTTGAAGGAGAGCTGGGATTTTTCAGGTTCTGTCGTTTATAAATAAGGCTGCTGTGAACGCAGTGGATCATGTGTACTTGTTATATGTTGGAGCACCTTTTGGGTATATACCCAGGAATGGTATAGGTGTGACCTCAGGCAGTACTATGTGCACTTTTCGGAAGAAACTCAAGAGTGATTTTCAGAGTTCTTGTACCAGCTTGCAATTTTACCAACGAAGAAGGAATGTTACTCTTTATCCACATCCTAGCCAGCATCTGTTGTCACCTGAGTCTCTGAACTTAGACATTCTGACTGGTGTGAGGTGAAATCTGAGGGATGTTTTGATTTGCATTTCCTAGATGGCTAAGGATGTTGAACGTTTCTTTAGGTACTTTGCAGCCATTCAGTATTGCTCAGAGAATTCTTTGTTTAGTTCCGTATCCCATTTTTTGATAGGGTTATTTGAATCTCTGGAGCCTTAACTTCTTGAGTTCTTTGTATATATTGGATATTAGCCCTCTGTCAGATGTAGGATTTGTAAAGATATTTTTTGAATCTGTTGTTTTCTGTTTTGTCTTAATGAGAGTGTCCTTTGCCTTATAGAAAATTTGCAATTTTATGAGGTCCCATTTGTTGATTCTTGATCCTATTGCATAAGCCATGGGCATTCTGTTCAGGAAATTTTACCCAGTGCCCATGTGTTTGAGACTCTTCCCCACGTTTTCTTCTATTAGTTTGAGTGAATCTGGTTTGATGTGGAGGTCCTTGATCCACTTGGACTTGAGCTTTATATAGGGCATTAAGAATGGTTTGATTTGGAACTGAATCAGTACCACAGCTCCCTGCACCCAAATCCCGTGAGGGAGAGAGCTGGATCCTCAGAAGTGCAGACACTCCTTCAAACCCAGAGAAGACAAAAACTTTCTGCCCACATTTGTGACCCAAGAGTAAATTACCTCATGCCATCTGTGCCCCCTGTGCACAGTGTCCTAGGAGCAGTCAGGGGCAGGACACTTCAGGATTCTTCCTGCAGCAAGAGATGAAAGCTAGTTGCCAGGAGTACCTATACACCTGAGAGCAGAGGTAAGACCAACTTTTCTGCTCCAAGTGAACTTCCTGGTGTCCCCAGGACACACAAATTCAGAAGTCCTCTGGGACAGGACACTTTCAGTTTCTGGCTGCTCCCAGAACTGAATTGAACCAAAATGGTACCACAGCTCCCTACACCCAAATCCCATGGGGGAAAGAGCTGGTCCCTTAGAAGTGCGGACACTCCAGAGAACTCAGAGGAGAATACTATATTCTGCCTACATTCCTGACAGAAGAGGAAATCCCTTAGTGCCATATGTGTCTTCTGGCCTTAGAGACCTAGGAGTAGTCAGGGGCAGGACCCTTCTGATTTCTGCCTGCACCTAGAGTTGAAAGCCTGTTGCCAGGAGTGCCTACACACCTGAGAGCAGAGCACTCTGTTCCCAGATCCAGCTGAAAGAAAGCAGGCATACAGGAGTGGTGACACACAAGCCAAGTCATTGTCAGAGACAGCAAGACAAGCTAATACCAGAGACAATCTGATGGTGTGAGGCTAGCACAGGAACCTAAGCAGGAGAAACCAAGAATAAGTGGCATCATCAGAGCCCAATTCTCTCACCAAAGCAAATACTGGATATCCAAACACACAGGAAAAGCAAGATTTTGATTTAAAATTACTTTTATGCTGATGATGGAGAACTTCACAAAGAACATAAATAACTCTCCTAGAGAAATACAGAACAATACAGGTAAACAAATAGAAACCCTTAAAGAGGAAAGACAAAAATCCCTTAAAGTATCCTTCAAAGAATTACAGGAAAATACAACCAAACATGTGAAGGAAATAGACAAAAACTGTAAACAAAGGGGTCCGGGGGTACCTGGAAGAGAATGAGGGACAAGGGGCTCGAAGAAGGACGCCAAGACAAGAGTCTGATCAAGGCGACAATTTTATTTTTCCCCAAGGCTGAATTTATACCATAACATGGGTAACAGAGGGAGGGGGGAGTATGAAACATTTACGCAGGCCAAGGACACAATATTCATGTGGTCAGGGAGTAGGCTGATGTTGACAGGTTGTCAGAAAGGTCACAGGTTTGTAATATCTATTAGTCAGCAGGATGTTGGTTTTAGCTTTATCATATCATTCATCCTGACCAGCAGATTTGCATTAGTCTTCTGCAGCTGATTCTAACCATAATAATAACATCAACAATGGAGGGCTTCAAGGGCGTCACTCCAAACAAAAAACATCTAGGATTTAAAAATGGAAATAGAAACAAGAAAGAAAGCACAAAGGGAGATAACACTGGAGATAGAAAACCTAGGGAAGTGATCAGGAGTCTTAGACACAAGCATCACCAGCAAAATACAAGATAGAAGAGAGAATTTCAGGGGTAGAAGATACTATAGAAAACATTGACACAACCATCAAAGATAATGTAAAATGCAGAAAGCTCCTAGCACAAAATAGTCAGAAAAGGCAGTACAAAATGAGATCAAACCTAAGGATAATAGTTATAGAAGAGAGTCAAGACTCCCAATTTTATGGGCCAGTAAATACCTTCAACAAAATTATAGAAGAAAACTTTCCAAACCTAAAGTAAGAGATGCCCATAAACATACAAGAAATCTACACAATTCCAAATAGATTGGACCAGAAAAGAAATTTCTCCCACCACAAGAATTTTAAAAGCAGTAAGGGGAAACGGTCAAATACATTCTGAAGGCAGATCTATGAGAAATCCACCAGACTTCTCAGCAGACTATGAAAGCCAGAAGATCATAGGAAGATGTCATATAGACCCTAAGAGAACACAAATGTCAGCCAGGTTACTATATTCAGCAAAACCCTCAATTAATGTAGATGGAGAAACCAAGATATTCCATGACAAAACCAAAGTTACACAATATCTCTATACAAATCCAGCCCTACAAAGGAGAATAGATGGAAAACTTCACCAGTAGGAGGGAAATTTCACACCCCCCAAAAAAATCAAGAAAGTTTCTTGCATGGAAACCAAAAAAGACATACACACAAACATAATTCCACACGTTGAACCAGCACTATTTGTTGTAAATGCTCTTTTGGATGGCTTTAGCTCCTTTGTCAAAGATCAAGTGGCCATAGGTGTGTGGGTTCATTTCTGGGTCTTCAGTTCTATTCCATCTATTTACCTGCATTTCTCTGTAACAATACCATACAGTTTTTTTTTTTTTAATCACTATTGCTCTGTAATACAGCTTGAGGTCAGGGATGGTACTTCTCCCAGAAATTCTTTTATTGTTAAGGATAGTTTTTGCTTTTCTGAGTTTTATGATATTAGATATGAATTTGAAAATTGGTCTTTTTCACTCTACGAAGACTTGAGTTGGAATTTTGATGAAGATTGCATTGATTCTGTAGATTGCTTTTGGCAAGATGGTAATTTTTACAATATTAATCCTGCCAATCCATGAGCATGGGAGATCTTTCCAGCTTCTGAGAACTTCAATTTCTTTCTTCAGAAACTTGAAGTTCTTGTCATACAGATCTTTCACTGGCTTGGTTAGAGTCTCGCCAAGGTATTTTATGTTGTGATTATTATAAATGGTGCCATTTCCCTAATTTCTTTTTCAGTCTGTTTATCCTTTGAGTAGAGAAATGTTACTGATTTGTTTGAGTTAATTTTATAGTCAGCCACTTTGCTGAAGGTGTTTATCAGGCTTAGCAAAAAGTTCTCTGGTGGAACTCTTTTGGTCACCTAGTATACTATCATGTCATCTGCAAATAGTGATATCTTGACTTCTTCCTTTCCAATTTATATCCCTTTCACCTCCTTTTGTTGTCTAGCTGCTCTGGCTAGGACATTGAGAACTATATTGAATAAGAAGGAGATAGTGGGCAGATTTGCCTAGTCCCTGATTTTAGTGGGATTGCTTAAAGTTTCTCTTCATTTAGCTTGATGATACTTCTCTTCATTTAGCTTGATACTGGTTTGCTGTATATTACTTTTACTATGTTTAAGTATGGGACTTGAATTCCTGATCTTTTCAGGACTTTTACCATGAAGGGGTTTTGAATTTTGTCAAAGGATTTCTCAGCATCTAATGAAATGATCATGTGTGATTTTTTCTGAGTGTGTTTATACAGTGGATTACCCTGATGGATTGCCCTTTATTGAACCATCCCTGCAACCAAAGGTTGAAGCCAACTTGATCATGATGGGTGATCACTTTGATGTGTTCTTGGATTCACTTTGTGAGAATTTTTTTGTGCATTTTTGTATAGATATGCATAATAGAAACTGGTCCAAAGTTCTCTTTCTTTGTTGTGTCTTTGCGTGGTTTATGTATAAACATAATTGTGGTTTCATGGAAGGGTTTGTGTTGTGTTCTTTCTGTTTCAATTTTGTGGAATAGTTTGGACAGTATTGGTATTAGGTCTTCTATGAAGGTCTGATAGATTTTCCACTAAACCTATCTGGTTTTGGGCTTTTTTTTTTTTCTATATAAGATTTGGGACAGTTTGGTTGTTTTTTTCTGATCCTGACTTAAATTTGGTACTTGGTATTTGCATAAAATCTTGTCCATTTCATCCAAATTTTCTGTTTTGTTGAACATAGGATTTTGAAGAGGGATCTGATTATTTTTTGAAGTTCCTTAGATTCTGTTGTTATATCTCCCTTTTCTTTACTGATTTTGATAATTTGGATACTCTGTGCACTCTGTTTAGTATGGATAAAAGTTTATCTCTCTTGTTTTGTTTATCTCCTGGTTTTGTTCATTCTTGGTTCAGTTCTTTTTATTTCTACTTGGTTAACTTCAGGCCTGAAATTGATTAGTTTTTGCACTCTACTCATCTTCGGTATATTTGCTTCTTTTTGTTCTAAAGCTTTTAGGTGTGGTGTCAATCTCTTTCCAGTTTGCTTTTGGAGGCACTCAGAGCTATATATTTTCCTCTTAGCACTGATTTCATTGTTTCCTATAAATCTCTGTATGTTGTGCCTTCATTTTCACTAAGTTTTAAAAGTCTTTAATTTCTTTCTTTATTTCTTCTTTGACAAAGTCATCACTGTTCAGCTTCCATGTATATGCAGGCTTTCTGTTGTTTTTGTTGTTATTGAAGACCAGCCTTTGTCTGTTGTGATCTGATAGGAAGCATGGGATTATTTTAAATCTTCTTTTATCTGTTTAGGCCTCTTTTTTGTTCAATTATATGGTCAGTTTTGGAGAGGGCACCATGAGAACAAGGTATTTTCTTTTGTTTTAGGATTAAATGTTTATAGATATTTGTTAAATCCATTTGGTTTATAACTTCGGTTTTTCTGTCTCTGTTTAGCTTCTGTTTCCATGATCAGTCAATTTATGAGAGTTAGATGTTACAATATCCCACTACTATGGTATGAGGTGCAATATGTGCTTTGAGTTTTAGTAAGGTTTCTTTTATGAATGTAGGTGCCCTTTTTTTGGAGAATTAATATTTGGTTTTGAGAGTTCATCTTGGTGGATTTTTCCTTTGATGAGTATGAAATGTCCTTCCTTGTCTTTTTTAAAAGTTTTTGGTTAAAAGTCAATTTTATTTGATATCAGAATAGCTACTCCAGCTTGTTTCTTGGGACCATTTGCTTGGAAAACTGTTTTCCAGCCTTTTACTCTGAGGAAGTTTCTGTCTTTGTCACTGGGGTGTCTTTCCTGTATACAGCAAAATGCTGAGTTCTTTTTATATATTGAATCTGTTAGTCTATGTCTTTTTAAATTGATTCCATTGGAATTAGGAATATTAGGAATCAATGATTATTTCCTCCTATTATTTTTGTTTTTAGAGATGGAGTTATGCTTGTGTTTCTATATTCTTTGGGGTGTTTTGCAGGAAAATTACTTTTTTCTCCTCTTTTAGGGTATAGTATTTCGCCTTCCATTGGAGTTTTCCATCTATTATCCTTTTTAGGACTGGATTTGTGGAACAATATTGTGTAAATTTGGTTTTATCGTGGAATATTTTTGTTTCTCCATCTATGGTAATTGAGAGTTTTGCTGAACAGAGTAGTCTGGGCTGGCCTTTATGTTGTCTTTGGGTTTGTATGATATCTTTCCAGTATCTTCTGGCTTTCATAATCTGGGGTGAGAAATCTGGTGTAATTCTGATAGGTCTACCGTTATATGTTACTTGACCTTTTTTCCCTTACTGCTTTTAATATTCTTTCATTATTTTGTGCATTTGGTGTTTTGAATATTTTGTGATGGGAGAATTTTCTTTTTTGGTCAAATCTATTAGGAGTTCTGTAGGCTTTGTGTATGTTTATTAGCATCACCTTCTTTAGGTTTGGGAAGTTTTCTTCTATAATTTTGTTGAAGATATTTACTGGCTCTTTATGTTGGAGATTTTGCTCTCTTGTATACTTATCATCCTTAGGTTTGATCTTCTCATTGTGTCCTTGATTTCCTGGATATTTTGGCTTATGATCCTTTTATGTTTTACATTTTCTTTAATGGTTGTATGAATGTTTTCTATTGTTTGTTCTCTTCCTGAGATTCTCTCTTCTATCTCTTATATTCTTTTAGTGATGCTTACATCTATAACTCCTGATCTCTTTCCTATGTTTTCTCTCTCCAGGGTTGTCTCCCTTTGTGATTTTTTTTTATCGTTTGTCTTTCCATTTAGATCCTAGATTGTTTTGTTCAATTCCTTCTCCTGTTTGGTTGGGTTTTCCTATAATTCTTTAAGGGATTTTTGTGTTTCCTCTTTAAGGGCCACTACTTTTTTTTTAACCAGTGTTGTCCTGTATTTCTTTAAGGGAATTATTTATGTCCCTCTTAAAGTCCTTTACCACCATAATGAGATGTGATTTTAAATCTACGTCTTGCTTTTCCAGTGTGTTGGAATATCCAGTATTTTCTTTAATGGGGAACTGGGCTCTGATGATAGAAAGTAGTCTTGGTTTTTGTTCCTTAGATTCTTCCTGTGCTTGCCTCTAGCTATCTGGTTATCTCTACTCTTAGGTGGTCAGCTGTCTCTGACAGTGGCTTGACCCTCCTGTAAGCAACAGCTTTCTTGCAGGGGATCTGGATACAAAGAGCTGTGTCACAGCATCAGTTCCTACTGCAGGCAGAACCTGGAAGTATCCTGTCCCAGATGGCTCCTAGGTTCCTGTGTCCTGAGGACTCTAGGCTCTTCCCTCAAAGTAGAAGTGGTGGTCTTACCTCTGCTCTTAGATGTGTCAGAACTCCTGGAGACTGGTTTTCTGCTCTGGAAGCCAGACCAGACCAGAAGCATCCTGTTCCTGAATTCTCCTAAGATCCTGTGTCCAGAGGACTCTAGGGGGGTTCGTCTTGGGCCAAAAATGTGAGAAGTAGTGTTGGTCTCTCTGTGTTCTCAGGATTTTTCATACTTCTGAGAGTCCAGCTCTCTCCTCTATGGGATCTGGGTACAAAGAACTGTGGGACCATGTCAGATCAGGTCACAGGCAGAAACCTGATGGATCCTGTCTCAGACTGCTTCTGGGTTCCTGTGTCCTGAGGGTTCCATGTGGTCCTTTGAAGCAGACCTAGTGGTCTTTTCTCTGCTCTCAGGTATGCCAGCACTCTTAGATCCTGGTTTTCATTTCTTTGCATAGGCAGAGACCATTTACTAAGCAATTTTATTCTCTTCTCTGGTTCTGCTGTTTTTGCTATATCTCTGTTCATGATTACTTGTCCTCTATATCACTGCTCATGACTCTAAGTTTATCTCTTCCAAATTTGGTCTCTATATTTTAACACATGCATTTTACATGGCATTTCTTGGTTTTGTGATTATTTAAAATGCAATTCCATCTAATATGTTGGGCTCTGATACAGTAATCTTGTGCAGCCAATATTGGTAACCACAGAACAAAATGAAAAATAAATGCAAAATATCCCCTTCAGAGGCTGAAATACCAGAGTGAAGCAATGTGCAGAGAGAGGATCCAATATTCTCTAGGTCCCTTTTCTTTTTCTGACACCTGCAACTTCTTAGAACTGGGAATTATGCCATGAATTTTGTCAGAGGCTTCAGTCAAGAGGCAAAGAAGGCAACCTGGAGCTTGGCAATCTCTTGGGACTTGCAAAACAAAGATTGGAGGTTGAGACTGATAAGGCAGCCAAGATGTACTCCTCTGAGATTATAGTAAAAAGGGAAACACATCTGTGATTCACACTATTTGGAAGTATTGCCCTTGGGATATTTGTCCAAATTTCATGAGCATCCATAAAACTAAGCAGAATGTTATATGCTTAAACTTCCTATTCATGAAAAATGAGCTGTCTATAAACTAATAAATCAAAGCAGCAGTAATGCTACTTTTCACATGATTCTCATTACTTGGGAAAGGTTTCCAAGGGCCATGCTCTTGATCTCCTCAGCTGAGTTATGTTATAACTTAGGGTTGGAAACATAAAGAGACTCCTGTTCTCCACTTAAATGTTTGGAGATGTTGGTTGATGCTGTTTACTAGTTTGGAACATTACATTAAATACTTTTTTCTATGGTTATTCTGTGAGAGAGTGACTGGTTACTTTGCAGCATGATAGCTTACTTCCAAGTTAAAATATCACAAAAGTGTCATATAAAAGAAGTCCTATTTCTTTTAGGTCTTAATTATAGGAATGACATATATTTGTTCCCACAATAGGAAAAGGTCAACTTAAATTTGAATGAAAGTTACACTTCTTCATGTTATTATTAAATTGTCAGGAAAATCCAGGGAGTATAATATATAGTACAACTGTCCTTTCAATCTGTACCATTTTAAGAAAAACACAACAATATTCTTATCAATATTGTAATTCCAAGAGGACAATATTCAAAAAATATACATTTTGGGTATGAGGGAGATGGCTCAGAGGCTAAAGTGCCTGCAGTTCAAGAATGGGGTTAGAGAGATGCCTTAGTAGTAAAGAGGCATTCCTGCTCTTCCAGAGGATCAGAGTTTGATTCAGCAACTACGTATTTTCTTACAACCATCTATAACTCTATTTATGGGGAATCTGATACTTCCTTCTGGTCTCTGTGGCCCCCAGGCACATACATGGTATACAGAAATAGATGCAAGCAATACAAATATATACAAAAAACAAACAAAAATATAAAAAATAACCAGAACCTGAGTATGGATATAAACATCCAGAGAAAATCAAGCTCTGGCAGTACATGCTTGAAATCCAGGTACTAGAGTGCTGGGGACTGGCAGATCATGAGTTCTTGTTTTATTGAGAGGCATCGTTGAAGAAAAATGAGGAAGAAAAGGGAGAAGAGGAGGAGTAGGAGGGGAAGAAGAAGGAGAATAATAAAAGTGAATAAGGGCACACCCGCGGATCCCGGCCTGCAGCAGCTCTCTGCTCCCAAACCCCGTGGGAGAGACCTCACCGCCTGATCAGGTGGGCACTCCTGAGGCTGCAGAGCGGAGGAGACCACCAACACTGCCCACCCCTGCCCACATCCCTGGCCCAAGAGGCAACTGTATAAGGCCTCTGGGTTCCCGTAGGGGAGGGCCCGAGAGCGGCAGGAACCCTGCCTGAGACACCGCTGGAACCTGAAGGAAACAGACCGAAAAACAATTCTCTGCACCCAAATCCCGTGGGAGGGAGAGCTGAACCTTCAGAGAGGCAGACACGCCTGTGTGACCAGAAGAGACTGCACTCTGTGCGCATCCAGACTCCAGAGGAAAACACCAAACGTCATCTGGAACCCTGGTGCACGGAGGCTCGCGGAAAGAGCAGCGCAGATCTTCCCGGTTGCTGCCACAGCTGAGAGGACTTAGGCAGTGCCCCACGAGCAAACTTGAGCCTTGGAACCACAGGTAGGACCAACATTTCCCCTGCAAGAAACCTGCCTGGTGAACTCAAGACACAGGCCCACAGGAACAGCTGAAGACCTGTAGAGAGGAAAAACTACACGCCCGAAAGCAGAACACTCTGTCCCCATAACTGGCTGAAAGAAAACAGGAAAACAGGTCTACAGCACTCCTGACACACAGGCTTATAGGACAGTCTAGCCACGGTCAGAAATAGCAGGACAAAGTAACACTAGAGATAATCTGATGGGGAGAGGCAAGCGCAGGAACCCAAGCAACAGAAACCAAGACTACATGGAATCATCGGAGCCCAATTCTCCCACCAAAGCAAACACGGAATATCCAAACACAACAGAAAAGCAAGATCTAGTTTCAAAATCATATTTGATCATGATGCTGGAGGACTTCAAGAAAGACATGAAGAACTCCCTTAGAGAACAAGTAGAAGCCTACAGAGAGGAATCGCAAAAATCCCTGAAAGAATTCCAGGAAAACACAATCAAACAGTTGAAGGAATTAAAAATGGAAATAGAAACAATCAAGAAAGAACACATGGAAACAACCTTGGACATAGAAAATCAAAAGAAAAGACAAGGAGCTGTAGATACAAGCTTCACCAACAGAATACAAGAGATGGAAGAGAGAATCTCGGGAGCAGAAGATTCCATAGAAATCATTGACTCAACTGTCAAAAATAATGTAAAGCAGAAAAAGCTACTGGTCCAAAACATACAGGAAATCCAGGACTCAATGAGAAGATCAAACTTAAGGATAATAGGTATAGAAGAGAGTGAAGACTCCCAGCTCAAAGGACCAGTAAATATCTTCAACAAAATCATAGAAGAAAACTTCCCTAACCTAAAAAAGAGATACCCATAGGCATACAAGAAGCCTACAGAACTCCAAATAGATTGGACCAGAAAAGAAACACCTCCCGTCACATAATTGTCAAAACACCAAACGCACAAAATAAAGAAAGAATAATAAAAGCCGTAAGCGAAAAAGGTCAAGTAACATATAAAGGCAGACCTATCAGAATCACACCAGACTTCTCGCCAGAAACTATGAAGGCCAGAAGATCCTGGACTGATGTCATACAGACCCTAAGAGAACACAAATGCCAGCCCAGGTTACTGTATCCTACAAAACTCTCAATTAACATAGATGGAGAAACCAAGATATTCCATGACAAAACCAAATTTACACAATATCTTTCTACAAATCCAGCACTACAAAGGATAATAAAGGGTAAAGCCCAACATAAGGAGGCAAGCTATACCCTAGAAGAAGCAAGAAACTAATTGTCTTGGCAACAAAACAAAGAGAAGAAAAGCACACAAACATAACCTCACATCCAAATATGAATATAACAGGAAGCAATAATCACTATTCCTTAATATCTCTCAACATCATTGGCCTCAACTCCCCAATAAAAAGACATAGATTAACAAACTGGATACGCAATGAGGACCCTGCATTCTGCTGCCTACAGGAAACATACCTCAGAGACAAAGACAGACACTACCTCAGAGTGAAAGGCTGGAAAACAACTTTCCAAGCAAATGGTCAGAAGAAGCAAGCTGGAGTAGCCATTCTAATATCAAATAAAATCAATTTTCAATTAAAAGTCATCAAAAAAGATAAGGAAGGACACTTCATATTCATCAAAGGAAAAATCCACCAAGATGAATTCTCAATCCTCATCTTCGGTTGGTTTATATACAAGTGTGCAGTTTCAAGGCTTGAAAGTAAAATGATGCTATCTGGTGCTGGATAGAGGAGCCTTATTTTTTATTATGGCAGCTTGCTATTTTTGTAACATGGTGATTTGGTTGAACACAATAAAATACAGTAGTAACTGATCTCCCCTTCTTCCTGGATGAGTGAGGAGATGATTAAATGTTGATGTCAGCATCCTTGAGCATATTCAGATGAGCTTCTGCTTCTGTTGAAAAGGATGCTGTGTTTGATTGTGGTCCGAAGCTTTGAAGCACTACTTGGCATCTCCTTCCTTGGAGGTCTCACTGTTTAAACATAACAGATTTGATAGCTTATTGGTAAGGTGAGGTCCAGCTTGTCTCCACTAGGTCATCTTCATGTGAATCCGGTGGTTATACGGTTTTGTTCTAGGGATATTTCATTTTTTTAATAACGGTTTTAGCTGACATTCATGGAGAGAATGAATCCTTAGAACTGTGCCACTAGTGAAAGGAAATCCTGTCTAGAGTATGTTTCTTTACAAAGCTGTGTCACACCATCCTTTGGGCCCTCTGCTGGAAAAGTAGAATCAAGTCTCAAATAATGCCTTTTAAATTGTATCCTCTAGTATTATAGATGTAGGACAGTACTGTATCATACTTCTGTGGATGTAAAATAGCTTGTACCTGCTTTATGATACGTAGTAGTGACCGTGCTTTATCAGAGCTGTTTTTAATGATGTTGCTCAGAATGTTTTCTTTCCAGATGATGATTGAGAAGCTAATTTAAAAAAAATGGTGCCAGGTACCACAAGAGTAACAGAACTGTGCTGTTTTCTCGGGTTTTGTTTTTTTACTTTTTTTTTTTAATGGAGTGTGCTGGATGTCTCTACAGTTTTGTTCAGATGACTGCAGAACCTGGAAAAGCTGTTGCTGCTGTTGATGCATAACACACTGCTATTATTGGTCTTTTTATATAAATATAAATATATATATATATATATATATACAGATATATAATTTGAATTTTTTGAAACTTTAGCTGTGCTGTCAACTTTGGAAAAAAGTATCCCCGTTTACTGTGTTGAGTTGGCACTGTACAGAAATTAACAGCCATATTGGTCTAGAAATGTTGAACTTAAGTTTTTTCCATTTGTACAGGGGTAACACACTGTATTAAATATGTAAGGTCTTATCTACGTGGGTTTGATTACAAAAACTAATAAAAAAAAGTGAATAAGGAAGTAAGAGTAGGATGAGGAGGAAGAAGAAAAAGAGGAGGGTAAATAGAAAACACCTAATGTCAAACTCTTGCTTCTTCCATACACTCCTTGCATACATACATGCATGTATAAAACACACACACACACACACACACACACACACACACACACACACACATGCACACACCAGAACTGATGACAGGAAATGCTGAAATAAAACTACGTTGAGGAGTGAAGGAGCTTAAGGAGCCTTCACTGGTATCAATGGGATGGGACACCCTTGATCCTCTGAAGGCTCTATGACACAGTGTTGGGGAATACTTGGGTACTGAGCCTGGAGTGGGTGGAGAGGGGGAATGAGATAGGGGGTTTATGGAGGGGAAACTTGGAAGGGAGGTAATATTGAAAATGTAAATAAATAAATAACTAATAAAAATTTTGAAAAAATTTGGAGAGCACTTCTAATAATTCTAGTACTTCATAATTTGGGAATCATGTAGGGTTACACATCACAAGCAACTAGAAAACACAAAGGTAGACACTAAGAAAGATTGAATCCTACTTTTGAATTACTCATACTCTGATTAGACTAATTAAATTTTGTTCTTTATCCCTGAAAATATGACTGACTTTTACAGAAAAGATACTATCTGACAGAACAATTATGTTTTAAGCATACAACATATTTGATCCCATTGTCATAAATTAATATAGTATTGAGGAATATCAAAATAAAAGTTTTATTAAATAGAACAGGATTAGGGAATTGTCATTAATATAAGCATATAGGCATATAATATAGGGAACAAAATAATGTGTTACCAATAATGTTTGATCAATTAAGAAAACAAGAAAAGAGGTAAATCATATTAAGTAAAGAGACATCAAATGAAATAGACCTAAATCCAAGAACATTAATAATTATATTATATTGAAAAGTATTTAATTCAAAAGGTCAACTTCATATTAAGAAAGCAAAAATTTAAATGCAATTTGCATAAAATTATGTGGTGAAACTTAAAAATGAAGCTGAATAAAAATAGACTGAAATATGAGAAAGATGTAGCTATATCAGAAAATAGTCAACAAAACAAGAACCATTAACAGATATAAAATGGGTCAATTCAGAATTCTAAAATGGGAAAGTTTTCAGTAAACACATACCCATCAAGATAGCCTCAAAAGGAAAACATTTTCTTGAACAGAAAAAAATAAGTAAAAATTAAAGATACTTGAATAACACTGAAAGAGGTACAGTGATCAAATGCTTTTCCTAGAAAAATATTGTTGCTTTTCCTCTTAGCTCACTTATATTTGGCTTGAGTTGAAAAGTGTTAGCTCATGGTGTAGAGGAATTTTATTCCAGCAACATGGCTCTTCTCACAAGAGATAATATCTAAAGACCTTCTAGGTCTAAGTGATCTGGCCAGAATGAAGACATTCTCTGGATTACAGTTTAATCAGGTTGGAATACAGACATGCTCTTATTACATGTCTTTAATCCCTAACAGTGAAGGTAAGGCTAGTTTGCAGAATGAAGTATCCATGTTTGAATGTGACTTCTAATGGAGGATCAGACATAATGCCAAATCAGAAAGTTCGACAAAATGAGTCAAATCCCATGGAAATGAGATATGGCCAACTCCCATAGGAAAAAGAGGCTACTTGAGAGCAGTGAGAGAGAGAGAGAGAAAGGTTGTGGTATGATGTGTGGTGTGTATGTATAGTAATTTTCCTGAGACAGTTACAGAAACA
This sequence comes from Rattus norvegicus, assembly GCF_021556685.1. NCBI lineage: Eukaryota > Metazoa > Chordata > Mammalia > Rodentia > Muridae > Rattus > Rattus norvegicus. Next base: position 61,399,080 of record NC_141554.1, read on the forward strand.
GAGAGAACAAGCTAGACACAAATTGAGAGAATGAGCCAGAGAATGAGAAGGATCCAGAAATTTTAGAACACATTGCCAGAGTTAGTATGAGGTTAGGCAAAGTAGTTCAATCAGAAGCTGAAAGAAGCCAAATTGCATTAGTCATCTTGGAACAATAAATTTTATGGAGGCTAGAAACTTCCATGCCCAGGCATATTTAGAAAAGAGAAGGGCTTTGGACTCAACCTAATCCCTGTAGTTTCATAACTTTTGTATGGCTTTCTTCACATCCCTTCATCTAAGGAACTAAAAGTGGCATACATCATGGACACCCTTAATTACGGATCTATTGAACATCATCATTTAGTTCATTAGAGTTTAGTCCTCTTAAACTACATACATGTTGTCTTAGTCAGGACTTCAATTCCTGCACAAAACATCATGACCAAGAAGCAAGTTGGGGAGGAAAGGGTTTTACTCAGCTTATTTCTCATTTCTTATTCATCTCCAAGATCTAAATAACTTGAAGAGCCCCACTGTCTTTATATCTTAAAAGTTCAATTCCTTTAAAATATCCAATATCTCTTAAAGATCAAAGTCTTTTTAAAGTTCAAAGTCTCTTAACTATGGACTCCATGAAAATATTTTCTTACTTCAAGAGGGAAAAATATCCAGGCACAGTCACAATCATGGGGGGAGGGTCGGGAGGGGAACACCCATAAGGAAGGGGAGGGGGGGAGGGGGATGTTTGCCCGGATACCGGGAAAGGGAATAACACTCGAAATGTATATAAGAAATACTCAAATTAATAAAAAAAATTCATATAAAAAAAAAACTCTAACTGTCCAATATCTGGAATCAACCAATGTGATCTTCTAGATTTCCAAGAGTTTGGGTCATTTCTTGAGCTCTGCCCTTTGTAGTACACACCTTGTCATCTAGGCTCCAGATGCTTGTACCCCACTGCTGCTGCTGCTTTTGGTGGTCATCTCATGGTACTGGTATCTCCAAAACACTAATGTCTTCTGCTGCAACTAGATATCACCAACAGCCTCTCACAAGTTCTCCTCATGGTGCCAAGTCTCAGCACTTTTGCATGAACCCTTCAGTCCTGGGACATTAATTGCAACTGACGCTGCACCTTCTTCACCAATGGCCTCCCATGGCCTCTCACAGTGCTCAGCCTCAGCTGGTCTTCATGACCCCTTCATGCCTTCAAAACCAGTACCACCTGGGTGACTCTTACATAATAACAAATCCAGCCATAGCACTAGGTACAACCTTGGCTTTCTCTGGAACACAGCCTCTTTGTGCTCTCAGAAAACACTTCCCAGCAGATTTTACATCAATGATGCTGGACTCTTTATAATCACCATTAATTTCTTAGCTCCCGCTGACCAGCATCAATAGTCCCAATAATACAAAGGTGTTGTTTTAGCCATTCTGGTATCATGTTAATCACAATTGATTCTTCATCCCTAGGTAACCAAAACCACAGAATCTCCACAATCAAAACAGCAACATCCCTGATAAGAGTCTTTAATCTTCCCTCTGAAACTTCACATGCCAGGCCTCCATCTTCTTCACTGTTCTCAACACCATCTTCCAAGCTCCTACAAAACATCCCTCAGAGCTTTAACATACCACTGGATATCCTCCTCAAAATATGGTCAGGTTGTGTCAGGAATACCCTTCTATGCTGGTACCAATTTGTCTTAGTCAGGGATTTTATTCCTGCATAAAACATCATGACCAACAGGCAAGTTGGGGAGAAAAGAGGTTATTCGGCTTACTTCCATGTAGCTGTTCATCACAAAAGGAAATCACAACTGGAACTCCAACAGGTCAGGAAGCAGGAACTGATGCAGAGGCATGGATGGATGTTACATACTGGCTTGCTTTCCCTGGCTTGCTGAGCTTGCTTTCTTATAGAACCCAAGAGTACCAGCCCAGTGATAGCACCACCTACAATGAGCTGGGTCCCCCCACCTTGAACACTAGTTGAGAAAATGCCTTACAGCTGGGTCTTGTGGAGGCATTTTCTTAACTAAGGCTCCTTTGTCTCTGATGACTTCAGCTTGTGTCAAGTGAACACACAAAACCAACCAGGACACATATTATAGAAATTTAGGATAAACTGGATTATGATTGAAATACTCTGTCTATTGTTTTTGCTCCTTTAAAATATTTACTCAAAAGGCATTTTATATTAAAGGTATATATATCACCTTTTAATATACACATTAGTTATAGAATGAATTTCTCAGTGAAATTTATTTACACATCCGTCATCACCCTTCTTATACAATGCGATATATTATGTAGCAAAAGAAGAAATCTCAAACACTGTTGATAAAAATGACTACTTTTGGAAACACATTGTAAGTATTGACTAAAACTCAGCATTTGAATTATCAGTAAGTCTAATTCTTTAGACTCTGCCCAATGGAGTAGCAAACACCATATTAAAATGAGACAAATTTCATAGCATACAATTTGTATATTTTTTCAAAATTACTCTTTATGTATGGGTGTTTTTGTCTGCAAATACATGTGTAGTATAGTATATACAAGCGGTGTCCACAGAGATGGGACACTCTATTACTAGAATTACAGATAGTGGTGAGCTGCCACAAGGAGGCTGAGAACCAAATTTGTTTCCTTTGGAAGAGCAACAAGTTCTCTTATCTGATGAGCAATCTTCCTAACCCAGTACTACTCTAAAGAAAGAAAAAACTGAAGAAATAAAAAAAAAAGTTATGAACGGTTAAGTATGGATAAATTGTGAAACATGCACGCTTTAGAAGAATAAAAGTCTTCAAAATCATAATGGAAGTTATTAAACATTGCCAGTATACTTTGCATTAGTTAACGTCCAGTTGGAACACAAAGGTAGGCTACTTACTTTAAATGAAATAGATTAAAACGAATAATCACTAACTTTCAAGCATTAAAGAAATATGAAAGACCAAAACTACATTAATATGTCAGAAAAGAGATAAGAGTAATATAAGAGAAATACTAACTTGCCATTCTTATGGATAGAATGAAAAATTCCAAAATGAACGAAGATGCAATGTTAGCATTTAGACCTTAAAGCTGTCAGGGAATTGAACAAAGCTGTGTAACAGTTAGAGATAGGGAACTAGGGATAGCAGTTGCAGATGCCAGGAAAGCAAAAGGCTCCCAAGACCCAACAAGGATGAGATTAGCTGAATTATCCAACAAAAGGGAGAGAGAACCTGTAGAGACCATATACAGAGGTTAGGCACAGTCCCCAGTTGAAGGATGGGGCCACTCAACCAATTCAAAATTATTAACCCAGAATTGCTCCTGTCTAAAGAGTGGAACAGAGACTGAAGCAAAGTCTTATCTACAGATAACTCCACCTAGGGATTCATCCAATTTGCAGACACCAAACAAAGACACTATTGCTGATGCCAAAAAGTGCTTGCTGAGAGGGGCCTGATATAACTGTCTTCTGAGAGATTCTGCCCGAGCCTGACCAATACAGATGCTGATGATTGCAGCAGACCAATAGACAGTGACCCCAATGGAGGAGTTAAGGAAATAATGAAGAAGCTGAAGGAATTCACAACTCCATAGGAAGAACAACATTATCAACCAATGAGACTACCCCAGAGCATCTAAGGACTAAACCAGCAACCAAAGAGTATACATGGAGGGAACACATACTTCCAGCTGCATATGTAGTAGAAAATGTCCTTTTCTAGCATCAATGGGAGAAGAGGCCCTTGTTTGTGTGGAAGCTTGATGCCCCACAGTAGGGGGATCCTAGGGCAGTTAAGTGGCAGTAGGTGAGTGATGAGTATCCTCAGAAGCAGGAGTGAGTGGAGATGGGGTAGGGAGTTTGCAGAGGAGAAAGTGAGAAAGGGAATAACATTTGAAATGCAAATAAATATAATAACAAACAAAATAAGTAAAAAACATAAAACAACAACAAAGAAGTTTAAAAGTGGATCCTCACAAAATAGTCCTTAGTTCAAACTCTTAACTTTTCTTCCCTTTCCATCTAATCTCTGTGTTCTGACCACACCCCTAATTTTTAAACATATTAAAAATGTATCACCTTTATTTGTCATGACCAAGGATCACAAGGCAGAGTGGCTTATGAGGTGCCTGAATCTTAATTTCAGAAGCAGAAACTTTCTTCCAAAGCAGTTAGGGGTCAAATTTTAGATGGTTCACAAATATGACTTTAATCCTCAAGAGACTGAATGATCAACATGAATGCTATCTCAGAAGTTCTGATACAATATCAAACTTCCAACACATTTCCAGTATCAGACCTAGATAAGGAGATTTATGATTATAGTGGATGACAAAAACTGGCTAAACTAAGATGAATACAGCACCTTCTACCTTATGGATTATAATGGTTACCATGGTGACTGTAACATTAATGAAGCAAATTTTATGACCCAGGATGTTTTCTATTGCTGTTGAAAATATATTTTCATTTATAGACACTAGTTCATTTAATAATAGCTGGGGGATGTAAAATAGTTTTCCAAACGAGTAATTATGGCTTAATTTAGACTATCAACATGAGGAGAAAAAAGTTTACTGTCATACACTATGATATTTTCAGCAGCATTTACTGGTAAATATAACTCATATTCATCCCCTTGCAACTTTGGTCAACTGAACTGAGACTCCAATAAAAATCTCTAAATTTTATAGAAAAAAGGAGGCCTTAGTTTTTAGGAAAGTATAATCTCCTTTCCTTTAATATTTTAGTTAAAGTACTAAAGAACCACACAATATTAAAAATGTCAATTAAAAAGCCATTGTCTATAGATCAGAAAATGTTTTTACTGTCAAAAATACTCACAACTGGAAATAATACAATTTCCTCACCTGGGGCACTTTCTGTAATAAAGGTAAGTCTTTGTGTATTTTCCATTAAAACTGAGTAAGCTATGTACATATTATTTTGATCTTTTTATTATTGGGTATTATTATTTACATTTCAAATATGACCCCTTTCCAGGTTTCCCATCCACAAAACCCATATCCCATTCCCCTCCCGTTCTTCTATGAGGGTGTTCCCTACCCGACCACCCACCACTTCCCGAATCCCCACCCTGACATTCCTCCACATTGGGGAGGAGGTACAGCCTTGACAGGACAAAGGGCTTCTCCCATTGATACCCAATAGGGCCATCCTCTGTTGTATATCTAGCTGGAGCCATAGGTCTATCTTATGGTACTTGGATTGTGGTTAAGTACATGGGAACTCAGGTTGGTTGATATGGTTGTTCCTATGGGGAGGAACAACCCTCCTTCAGCTCCTTCATTGGAACCCCCCCATATATATATTCTACTTAAAATGGAATTTCCAATGTAATTAAATATAGACTAATTTCTCTCTTCCCGCTATGCCTTCCGATATCTCATTCTTTGTTCTCTATCAAATGAAAAGTCTTCTGCTCTGATTTTATTATCATATGCATACACACATATTTATTCCCAAACATAACATGCCCAATCTATATAATATTTCTTGTATGTATGTTTTCAGGGCTGACTATTTGGTATTAATGAATCAATCAGTGTTCACTTCTGGGCACCTCTTGGTAGAAGACAATTTCTTCCATTCTCACCATCCCTTATTTTCTTGTTTTAAAGGAATTTTCAACCAGTAATGTGGCTGCTCTAGCAACTTACTTTGTAAAAAGGGGCAGTTATGTTTTATAGTGAGGTCTAATTTTGTGGCAGTCAAAGCAATGAGTTTGAGAACGATTTTCCAATTCAGAGATGGGGCATGCCCAATTCTCATGAAAACAGCACAGAAATGAGAGTCCACTTAAAAGTAATACTGGAAGTGAGATAGGTTAGTTCATTTGCATGGAGAGGAGTTCTTTTCAGTTCCATTCAGCTTCTTCAGTCAGTTGTGAGTCACTGTAGTGAGTACAGTGTAGTGGAGTTAGGGTTAGGGTTCATTCATGAGTTCATGCAGTTCAGTGCAGGTCAGCAGATGCAATTAAAGTCAGAGAATAAGAAGGAGCCAGAAGAATAGAAGAAATTGCCAGAGTTAGTTTGTGGCTGAGAAAAGAAAGTCAGTAAGAAGCCAATTGAAAGAAGTCAGACTGAATCAGTCACCTTAGAGGGGAGTTTGAGCCATAACAGCTGATTTGAAACATTCAGTGTTCAGAAACAACTAGAAAGGGTGAACTCATTCAGCCATAAGGCTTTGAGACAAATGTTTTTCCAGGAGAATAAATGTTACATTTACAACTCATAGCTCTTTGTGTAGGCTTGAGGGCTTGTGGCCTTCTACACAAGGAATATAGCTTTTCACAAAAATATATTTAAAAAATTAACTGCTGATTTTTCGCAGTGAAAGTTGTAATTCTTTTGATTTTTTGTGAAATTCAGAATAACTTCAAAACCAAGAAAAAACAGCAAATTATACTTCTAAGTTAACTTCAAACTGAAAATTTAACTTTAAAGGTAATAAAATTTTAAATGTGGGATAAGGATAGGAAAAGGATATTATATAAAATGTAAATTAAGGCATAGCTAATAGCAAGCATTTCAAAATTCAGAATGTGCTAACAAACACATGTTAATTTAAAAATGTAAAGTGGTATTAGAAAATATATTTCTCTTAGGTAATCAAGATGCAATTCATATTATGAAAAATCATAGATTGTGTGAAAAATATGTTAGACATAATATTTCATTGGGATGATCAAATGAAATGAATTCTTTTTTTTTTTTTTGGTTCTTTTTTTCGGAGTTGGGGACCAAACCCAGGGCCTTGCGCTTCCTAGGTAAGCGCTCTACCACTGAGCTAAATCCCCAGCCCCTATGAAATGAATTCTTAAGAACACGCCTAATGACTAGATTTTAAAATATTAAAGAATAGTTGTTGTGTTTTACAGAAAAGAATAATAGCCAAAGATATGTTTGATAGAGTGAGATATTGTGTAATGGTGGATTCCTCTGGTGGGCCCTTTCTGAGGCATCCCTTCCCCCTGAAATACCAGCCACAAAATGGGTATAGTATAGAATATTGTTTATTTAGGGCATGGGAAGGGGCAGGAAGTAGAGTAAGGAGAGAGAGAGAGAGAGAGAGAGAGAGAGAGAGAGAGAGAGAGAGAGAGAGAAGAGGAGAGGGAAACAGAGAGAAGGGGCAGAAAGGGCAGAAGGAGCAGAGAGAAAAGAGTAAGAGATCGAGGAGGGGAGCCCTTTTTTTTTTTTTTTTTTTTTTTTTTTTTTTTTTTTTTTTTTTTAGTAATTCAGGCATACCTGGCTATTTACAGGTAATTTTGGAGTGGATCCTAGAAGTAATGCTAACATTCTTCCATTTTGGTTTAAATAAATAAAGGAAGAACTAGAAAGAGGTGGTGGTAAAGTGGGAATAGGGTCATTGTGACTTTTAGCTAATTTTCCTACCGACTTTTGGGCAATGTGTCTCTGGGAAACCTGAGAAAATGTGAACGAGGATGTTGATCCAGTCTTAAAAGAGTTGGCTGTTTGATTGCTGCCCAGTGTCTGTGGAACCATCAGTGGGTAGGTAGGAGTAGATCCAGTAGAAGCGTCTGTGTCTGTGAAAGTAGATTGGAGCATCTGTGGGTTGCATCTGGAGCTGTACTTGATGTAGATTTTAAGTAAACACCTATACTTGGCAAGATGGTGAAATATATATACATATATATATATATATACATACATACATATGCACACATAGCAGAATATCATTAATGTTATCAGGGATTGGCTATTGTGCATGGGATGTGTTTCCAGTTTGGCCAATTATTTGTTGGCCATTCCTTAGTCTCTCATCTGTCTTTATCCCTGAACTTCTTGTAAGCATGTTACCTTCTTGTAAGACATGTTTTGGTTCAAAGGTTTTGTGGGTTGTTGTCTATATCCCTTTAATGTGAGTTCTGTCTAACTATAATCAAGCTGGCTACATCAGATTGTATTTAGCCCACTGCTAAGTCTACCAGGTAGAGTCATCTTCATAGGGTCTCTGGAGCCTTTCCCACCCCAGGTCTCTGGCATATCGTAAAGATTCCTCCAGCCCCGTTCTCATTTTCATTCACTCTCCTAGTTCTCTTTTCTGGCTTTCTCTGTACCTGATCCACTCCCCCCAATTTTTTTCTTCTTTTGAGTGATATTCCAGCATCCTCCCATGCATACCTCTTATTATTTTGTTTCTTTGGGTCTGCTCATTGTAAAGTGGTTGTATTTCAAGGCTAATATCCATGCGTAACTGAGTATATACCATATCAACAAATCAAATAATCCAATTAAAAATGGGGTACAGAACTGAACAGAGAATTCTCAACACAGGACTTTATAATGACTGAGAAGCACTTAACTGTTCATAGTTTTCAGGAAAATGCAAATAAAAATGATAACAGTAAGAATGGCTAACATCACAAACTCAACTAACAGCTTATATTGGAGAGGATGCTTAGCAACAGGAAGATTCCTCCATTGCTGGTGGGAATGCAAACTTGTACAACAACTCTGGAAACCAATTTGACAGTTTCTCAGACAACTGGGAATAGTTCTATCCCATGACTCAGCTATGTCACACCAGAGCATATATTAAAAAAATTTTCAACATGCTGCAAGGATACTTTCTCAATTATGTTCATATTATCTTTTTTTGTAATAGAGAAACTGGAATAAAAACAAAATCAACTGAAAAGTGGATAAAAATAATGTAGTTCATTTATATAATGGAAACCTACTTAACTATGAAAATACAGATATCATTGAAGTTGCAGATAAATGAATGGAACTAGAAAATATCATTCTTAATGTGATAATCCAGCCCCCTCCAATTCTTAATCATACTGAATTACAATGCAGTTGTTCAAATAATTTTAAATTGACTAAATATGTAAATATGGTATCACTAGCTTACCTACAACAGATTTTTAATATATATTTCAGTCGTGTGGTAACATTAAATATGTATATAGTAAGAAGATTGTTACTATCTAACTATTTTACTGGTAGAGAACATCAGCCAGCCATTTGAAAATAGCAGATGTACGTACGTTTGAACCCAATAGTGTAATAAATCATCACCATGAATCTTATTGTATACTTATATTATTTTTCATCACTTAAGCTTAAACTCTGTACTGAGAATTATATATACATTATCCTGTTTTCAAAATAAAAAAATCTTTCTTTTTTTATTGGATGTTTTATTTACATTTCAAATATTATCCCCTTTCCCTGTTTCCTGTCCATAAACCCTTTATCCCATTCCTCCCCTCTTCCATGAGGGTGTTCTCCCACAACCAACCACCCCATCCCACATCCCCACCCTGATATTCCCCTAAACTGGGGGAGTCCAGCATTGGTAGGACCAAGGGCTTCTCCTCCCACTGGTGCCCAACAAGGCCATCCTATGCTACATAAGCAGCCAGAGCCATGGTTCTGTCCATGTGTGCTCTTTGGGTGGTGGTTTAGTCCCTGAGAGATCTGGTTGGTTGCTCATATTGGGTTATACGCCCCTTCATCTCCTTCAATCCTTTCTCTAACTCCTCCATTGACAACCCAGGTCTTAGTTCAATGGTTGGCTGCGAGGATTCACCTCGGTATTTGTCAGGCTCTGGCACAGCCTCTCAGGAGACAGCTATATCAGGCTCTTGTCAGCATGTACTTCTTGGCATCAGCAATACTGTCTGGGTTTGGTGGCTGTATGTATACAGTCTGGATCCCCAGGTGGTCAGGCTCTGAATGGCCATCCCTTCAGTCTCTGCTCTAAACTTTGTCTCTATATCTCCTACTATGGATATTTTTGTTCCCCCTTTTAAGGATGACTGAACCATCTGCACTTTGGTCGTACTTCTTCTTGAGTTTCATGTGGTCTGTAAATTGTATCTTGGGTAATTCCAGCTTTTGGGCTACTATCCAGTATCCACTTATCAGTGAGTGCATACCATGTGTTTCGTTTTTTGTTTGTTTGTTTGTTTTATGAGGGTGATACTTCAGGATGATATTTTCTAATTCCATCCATTTACCTGTGAATTTCATGAAGTCATTATTTTTAATAGCTGAGTAAATTGTGTAAATGTACCACATTTTCTGTATCCATTCCTCTTTTGAAGGACATCTAGGGTTCTGGCTTTTATAAATAAGGCTGCTATGAACATAGTAGAACATGTGTCCTTGTTATATGTTGGAGCATATGTTAGATTTCATCAAACAAAATTCAGAATAATAAAGATAAAATAAAACAAATAATAGTTCCTGACAGTAAGGATGTGGCATGAGGAAGCACTCATCCAAGCTATGGTTTCATCAGGTCTCATTTATTAACTGTTGATCTTAGTGCCTGTTCTAAGAGTATTCTATTAAATTCAGAAAGTATTCTCATGTGCCAATGGGTTCAAGGCCATTTTGCAATTTCTCTTCTATCAGGCTTCATGAATCTATTTTTTTTTAAGTATTTGCATTGAGTTTTCTACAGAGGGATAATGTGGCTCTATTTGGGTTCATTTACAGATAGACATGCAATTTGACCAGCATCATTTGTTGCAATTGCTGTCTTAATTTCTGTGTTTATTTCTGGCTTTTTAAATTAAAAACCAGTTATCCATAGATGTGTGGACCTTTGTCTGAGTCTTTATTTTGATTCCATTGTTTAATGTGTGTTTTATGACAAAACCATGCTCAGTTTATTACTATAACATGTTCAGTTTATTACTATACATCTGTAGTACAATTTGAGATCTGTGTGCATGTGTGTGCGTGTGTGTGTGTGTGGGACGTGTTACTTCCATCTATTCTGCACTGTTTAGCTAACCTGTTGTGGTGGTTTGAATATGTGTGGTCCATGGGAAGTGACATTATTAGGAGGTGTGACCTTGTTGGAGTAACTATCCCCTTGTTTGAGGAAATATGTCAATTTCTAGGAGAGCTTTGAGGTCTCCTAGTTCTCATGCTCCATCAAGTGTAGGAGAGCGCCTCCAACTGGCTGCCTGCAGAGACGGTATCCTCCTGGCTGCCTTCCAACCAAACTCTTGCCTTCTCCAGTGCCATGTGTGCCTGTACAGCACCATGCTTCTGACCATGATGAAAATGGAATAAAATTCTGAAACTGTTACCCAGGTCCAATGAAATGTTTTTGTTTATAAAATCTGCATTGGTCCTGGTGTCCCTTTACCTGAACTAAGACACTTAAGTTTGTGTGTGTGTGTGTGTGTGTGTGTGTGTGTGTGTGTGTGTGTGTGTGACTATATGTACCTGAAAAAAATGTCCTTTTAATATCTGTGAAGAATTGTGTTAGATAAAAATTTAATTCAATCTGTAAATTGCTTTTGGTAGAACAGTTTTTGTTTTTTTGTTTGTTTGTTTGTTTGTTTTTGTTTTTTTTTTTTACTATATCAATACTACCAATCCCTGAGAAAGAGTTCTTACCATCTTTTGTTTAATCAATGCCTTGATTTTTTTCTACATCTTTCACTTGCTTAATTAGAGATATCCCAAGGTATTTTTTATTATTTGAGGCTATTGTAAAGTGTGTTGTTTCCCTGATTTGTTTCTTAGTCTATTGTTATTTGTACATAGGAAAGCTACTAACTTTGTGAATAATTTTTATATAGTTTCTTTGCAGAATGTATTTGTCAGCTGCAGAAGTTCCCTGGTGGAATTTTAGGGCCACTAATACATATTATCCTATCGTCTGCAAATAAAAATACTTTGACTTCTTCCATTCAAATTTGTATGTGCTTGATATCCTTCAGTTGTATAATTACTCTACCTTTAAGACTTCAAGTTCTATATTGAATATGTGTAGAAAAAGTGGACAGCCTTGCCTTGTTCCTAATTTTAATGAAATTACTCTGAGTTTCTCTCCATTTAAACATTTGATGTTGACTATAGGCTTTCTGTAAATTGCCTTTAATATGTTTAGTTAAATGCCTTGTATCCCTAGTCTTTCAAGGACTTTTATTTTATAAAGGAGTGTTGGATTTTTTTCATGGGCCATTTATGCATCTAAAGAGATGATCATGGTTTTTTTTCCTTTCAGGATTTTTTGGGGGGATGGATTCCAGTTCTCAATTTACTTATGTTGAACCATCCCAACATCTTTCAGATGAAGTCTATTTGGTCACACTAGATTACCTTTTTAGTGTGTCTTGGATTTGGTTTGCAAGCATTTTATTCATTTATTATTTTTCATTTAATATTTTTAAATTTATTTATTAACTATTTATTATTATACTATCATTATATATAATGTAATATATAAATAATGTATAATACAATATATAATAATATTAATATCATCATTTCATTTATTTATTATTTATTCATTTTTGTAACTATGTTTATAAGGAAAATTGGTCCTTTAGTCTCTTTCTTTGTTGGGTCTTTATATAGTTGAAATAACAGGTTGACTGTGGCCTCATGAAATGAATTTGGCAGTGCTCCCTCTATTTCTGTTTTGTGGAATATTTGAAGTGTATTGGGTTGAACTTTTTTTGAAAGTCTGGTGTAATTCTGGGGAAAACAACATAGTTCTGGGCTTTTTGTTTGTTTGGCAGAATATTAATCACCACCTATATCTTAATAGGGCTTATAAATTGCCCTTCTGATCTTGTCATAACTTTGGGAGGTGGTATAAATTAACATTAACCATTTCTTGTATAGTTCCCAGTACGGTGGCATATACGTGTTCTAAGTATGTCTTTAGGCTTTTCTCAATTTCCTTGTTTTTTTTTTTAATTTGAAATTTTGTTAATTTGTATCTTCACTATACAGTTTTTAGTTAACTTGGCTAAAGGATTGTCAGTTGTTGATATTTTTAAAGAACCATCACGGTTATATTAATTATTTTATATTTATTTGATTGGATTTTTCTTTGTATCTTATTGATTTCAGTCCAAAGCTTGACTCTTTCTTGCTGTCTACACAAGTTGGAAGTGTAAACATGTTCATGTTGGCTTCCTTTGTTCTAGAATCTAAATCTTTCAGGTGTGCTTCTAAGTTACTAGTATGAAATATCTCCAATTGTATATTTAGTCACTTTATGTTATGAAATTTTCTCTTACAATTGCATTCATTTTATTCCTTAAGTTTGAATATGTTGTATATTCCTTTTCATTTGAAACCAGAAAAGTTTTTAATTGTTTTATTTATTTCTGTCTTGATCCACTCTTCATTACGTAGAGAATTTTTCAGTTTCTATGAGTTTGTCAACTTTCAGTTGTTTCTGTTGTTTATATCAACTTTGATCAATGGTGTTTGGGGAAGATGAAGGGTATTATTTCAATTTTTTGTTTGCTTGGGTGTTTTTTTTTAATCTATTGAGACTTGCTTTGCATCTGTGTATGTGATAAATTTTAGAGAAAGCTTTATGAGGTGCTGAGGAAAAGGTATATTCTTTTTTATTTGGGTGAAATGGTCTCTAAATATTTATTAGGTTTATTTGGTTTATAACAGAAGTCGCCTCTACTATGTTTCTGTTTAATTTTTGTCGAGATGATTTGTATATCTGTGAGAGTGAGGTATTGAAGTCATCCACTATCATTTTGTGATTTAAAGTGTTTTAGTACTTCTTTTAGGATCTGTGCACCCTTGTGTATAGTGAATAGATGTTAAGAATTGAAATGCCATCTTGGTTAATTTGCTTTGGTATGTATATAGTGTCCTTCCCTACCTCTTTTCATTAGTTTTGATTTCACGTCTATTTTTTTCAGATATTGAATTAGCTACAGTGGTTTACTTATTAGGAATATCTTTCTTTTCCAACTTATTACCCAGAGGTGATATCTATCCTTGATCTTAAAGTGTCCTTTTTAGATGCTACAGAAGAATGGAATCCTATTTTTGTCCAACACAGTACTCAAGAAGAGTTGACTACAGGTGTCTTTATCATTTTCTTCTAACCTATTGAATATTATGTTAACTGTAGGGAATTTTCACTGCCTGATCTTTGTTATGTTTAGAATGCTTCTGATATTTCTATAATGCTAAGTTTTATTGTTATCACTAGGGGTTCGTTTCTTTTACTGCATCTATAGTTATGATCATTTGATGTTTTGCTCTTGTTGATGTGAATAAGTTATATATTCTTATATAGAAGGTTTTGTTTATTTTAGAAAGACAAGGTATCACTATGTATTCTTGGCTGTGTTGGATAATGATCTAGATAATGATGTAGACCAAGCTGGCCCCAAACATACAGAGAACTGCCTGCCTCTACTTACTAAGTAGTGAGGTTAATGTCAACTGCCAGTATGCTGGGCTGAGTGTGAATATTTATCTAGACTTGTACACTTGTAGTCAATTCTACATAATTATGATTTATAATTCTTGTCACATATTGAAGGATTTGATTTACTCCTATGAGTTGTGTTTCTTGTTACATTTTTTTGAAGTGACTAAGAAGAATATCTGATTTATGGCTTCATTCAACCTTTCCCATGTTGTTGTGGCAGAAGAAAACCATCTGATCTCCTTATATTTTAAACACAGGACTAGGTTTATATATTAATTTTTATTTTATTTTAGTTGGCTGTATTTTGTCCCCCACACACATATTTGTACTAGGTGCATGACTGGTACACATGAACTTCAGAAGAGAACAACAGATACTCTAGAACTAGAGGTGTAGGTGGCTGTGAGCTACTACATGGGTGCTTAAACTAGGACCCTGGTCCTCTAGAAGGGTAGAGAATTCTCTTGACAGTTGAGTCATGTCTATAATCCCTCTATATTCATTTTTGTTAGACAACATTTCTGGTACCTCTTGATTGACAGAGTTTCTTTCCTGAAAGGAAATGTTCACTGTATTATTCTCAGAATTAATCTTATCTACATACCTTCTGCCCTTGGCAAATAATTTGTGTTTGTTCTAAAAGAGTAGGATTTGAACAATTCAGTTCTTAGTGAGTGGATTAACAGATTACCTTACCAGTTTACATCATTTTGCATTCTTTCAGCCAGGCTGTAAATTTGGCCTTTGTTATTTCCTTATGAAGCTTAGATAGTTGCAGCCACAGTTATCAGATAATTCTTCCTGAACAGAAATTATATTAAAGCTATGGTTACCTCTTTTGGCTTTTTACCTTTCCCCCCTAGGTTTTCCTGATTATCTTGCTATATATTTGATAGTTTGATAAGATTTTTTTTTAAAAAAATTTTTGAGTTATTCAGGATGAGAGAACTGGCCATTTTATGTACTTGCCACTTCTATTATTTAAAGTCTCAATGCAACTGCTTTTAATATTATAGTTTCACAATGCAAACATTCCAGATACAAACTGTTAAGGAATTCTCTTCGTCAAGACATGTAGATAACTGAGAGGGTCATGTTTTCGAGTACTTGTCTCATTACCTCTTTATATATTTATAAGAAAAAGGAATATATTTCATGTATCATTCTTGCAATTTAAGATATGAATATATTGGCCACATAAAATTAATAAAATCTAAGAAAGTAGGAGAATATTTTAAAGAAAAAATTTCAACTCCATTGAGTCCTGACATCTTCCCCTTTTCCCCCGAAACCAACTTGCTTGCCTCAGACAACAGTTTGTCTGATGTATTTCTCTTTATGCATGGCATAGGGCATACTACTCTGATTTTTTCCCAGATGGTTTTAGAAACATTAACCTGG
The DNA here is from genome assembly GCF_021556685.1 of Rattus norvegicus. Classification (NCBI taxonomy): domain Eukaryota; kingdom Metazoa; phylum Chordata; class Mammalia; order Rodentia; family Muridae; genus Rattus; species Rattus norvegicus. The sequence goes on from NC_141554.1 coordinate 61,414,687, forward strand.
AATTTTCTTGATCAAAGAGAGTCTTCAACTTACTTTCAGTAATTTCTAATTGAAGAATGAGTGCATGGACCAGTCATGTTATGATGAGAGGAACTAAATTAGGTCCATATGTTTTTACCCTGGGGACATGTTCAATTTCACAACTCATTCTTAAAATTCAGACATTTGAAGGAAGCAGAAAATAACAAGTAGATTTGCTGAAATTAAACTCAGTGACCTATATAATAAGCAATCAAAAATAAACAGGATTTTAATTTCTCTAAATGTTCAAGCTTATAATTTTTAAAATTTGTTTTACAATCTAGGCTGTTTGATAGCAATTGCGTTGTAATTGCACAGGAGTGTGTTCCAACACAGTTATTAAAGAAATCAATGATTGCCTGAGGTAGATAGATATAATTTAAATCTATACAAATTAGTTATCATTGATCCAGTTGACACTTACTACACTTATATATTAATATTCTTTGTTTATTAGCCAAAGGCAGTTTATATAAATTTATAAATATAACTCCTCATGTATAACAAATATATTTTAAAGAAATCATATGATTATTATTGTCTATGTATCATCACTGTACATTTATATAGGCAAGTGAACTGGTACTTTTAAAAATATTTTGAGAAAGTTACTTGAAAAATAGAACTTAGGTTTTAGCAACATGTGATGACATTTTACAAAATGTTTCATTATTTACAAAATAAAATTTTTGGTGTTAAACCTGGGTTTCTCTGTTATGCTTCTCTAGAGTAACAGAATATAAAGAAATTCTGTAGATATAGAAATGAGTTTTATTAGAATAATTTATAGGCCATGGTCCAGCTAATCCAACAATGGCTGTCTATAAACACAAAGTCCAAGAATTCAATAGTAGCTCTGTCAACAAGGTTGGATGTCATAGTTTGTGTGCTGTATACACTGGAGTCCTGAATAAGTAGGCTCTAATACTAGTAAAGGAATGGACTTTCTAGCAAAGCAAGGGCAATCAAGCAAAGGAAAAAAAAATTCCCCATTCCCATATATAGGCTTCTATTAGAAGCTTTCTGAGAATAAAGGTATGTCCTCCTGCCTCAAGAAATGAATTAAAGGCATATTCTTTTGTCACGCCCACCTCGACCAGCAAGGAAGACGCAACACCGTCAGATTCTTCTCAACAGCCTTTATTGTAGGAACACCTCATTGTTGATACGGGGACCCCGAACAACAAAGGCACTAGCCTTATATACAAAACAAGCTAATGTTGTATATTTGTCGTCTAGGGATTGGTGGAGCATGAAATACCTCATGAGCAAGAATATCACCCTGGTCTTGTAGATGTCAGAGGTATGCCAACACATGTGCTGTAAGGTTGTTTACCACAAACGACCACCAGATATCATCGCCATCTTTTTATCTATATGTGTCACTCCCTACATTCTTTTTCAGTTTAAAATATCTGGATTAAACAGATTGGGAAAAGATCTTTACCAATCCTACAACTGACAGAGGGCTTATTTCCAAAATATACAAAGAATTCAAGAAGTTAGACTGCAGGAAGATAAATAACCCTATTAAAAATGGGGATCAGAGATAAACAAAGAATTCACAGCTGAGGAATGCTGAATGGCTGAGAAACACCTAAAGAAATGTTCAACATCTTTAGTCATAAGGGAAATGCAAATCAAAACAACCCTGAGATTTCACCTCACACCAGTGAGAATGGCTAAGATCAAAAACTCAGGGGACAGCAGATGCTGGCGAGGATGTGGAGAAAGAAGAAAACTCCTCCATTCTTGGTGGGATTGCAGACTGGCACAATAATTATGGGAATCAGTCTGGAGGTTCCTCAGAAAATTGGACATTGAACTACCTGTGGACCCAGCTCTACCACTCTTGGGCATATACCCAAAAGATGCCCAAACATATAACAAATACACATGCTCCACTATGTTCAAAGCAGCCTTATTTGTAATAGCCAGAACCTGGAAAGAACCCAGATGCCCCTCAACAGAGGAATGGATACAGAAAATGTGGTACATCTACACAATGGAATATTACTCAGCTATCAAAAACAGTGACTTTATGAAATTCATAGGCAAATGGATGGAACTGGAAAATATTATCCTAAGTGAGGTAACCCAATCAAAGAAAAACACACATGGTATGCACTCATTGATAAGTGGACATTAGCCCAAATGCTCGAATTACCCTAAATGCACAGAACACATGAAACTCAAGAAGGATGACCAAAATGTGAATGCTTCACTCCTTCTTTAAAATGGGAACAAGAATACCTTTGGCAGGGAATAGGGAGGCAACGTTTAGAACAGAGGCAGAAGGAACACCCATCAGAGCCTGCCCCATGAATGGACCATACATAAACAGCCACCAAACTAGATAAGATAGATGAAGCAAAAATTGCAGGCTGACAGGAACCAGATATAGATCTCTCCTGAGAGACACAGCCAGAATACAGCAAATACATAGGTGAATGCCAGCAGCAAACCACTGAATTGAGAACGGGACCCCGTTGAAGGAATCAGAAAAAGGACTGAAAGAGCTTGAAGGGGCTTGAGACCCCATATGAACAACAATGCCAACCAACAAGAGCTTCCAGGGACTAAGCCACTACCCAAAGACTATACATGGACTGACCCTGGGCTCCAACCTCATAGGTAGCAATATAGAAGAAGGGGAGGGGGATTGGATAGTTGAGAAAGGGAATAAATAGCATTTGAAATATAAATTAAAAAATCTAGTAGCCGAAAAAAAAAAAGGAAAGAAAAAAAGGATTTTAAGTGTCAAATCTCTAACGTATTTGAATAGGATAATTTCTTCATAATCCAATTAAATATAAATAGGATATAAGAAAATAAAAGCTCATTTGTTAAGCTTATTTTCCATTTATTTGATGTCAAATGTGGTAATGATGCTCTGCTTGTAATCAACATTTTATGCTGCTTTCTTTAATCATCACTTTTAAATATCAAGTGGGTCTGAAAGACTCATAAAGTTAAATTTGGAATGAATAAATACATAAACACTCACACACACACGTGTAAGTTGGAGTGTGAAAAAAGATGTTGGATAAAGTCATAGTCAATTGTTTATGTGTATGAAACTCTCAAGAGTAAGGAAAATTATTTAAAAAAATTATAAGTAAGGATTGACATTAAAAAAAATAAGTTAAAAATTGTTATCATAGATTAATAAGGACAGTATTTACAAGTGTTATATTTTCAATACAGGTAAATTGTATTCATTGTTAAATTGTTTATATTTTAAATAAGCAGCAGAAAATGTTCAGCAGTTGTTTAAGTTTCTCCACTTCCACCTAGAAATAAGTATGAACTATTGTTGGGAAATCACCCTGTTACTGCTCACCCAGGATCTCTCTTATTAGACTTTCCCTATAAAATATATAGAGTTTTGTTTCTGGCTAGGTTTTTCTATGTTCAATTCTTTCATTAGCCATCTATAATAAAAATCATTTTTATGATTTAATATTATATATCTTCTTTTTTCTTTTTTTAATCTATATTGGATATTTTATTTATTTACATTCCAAATGTTATCCCCTTTCCCAGTTTCCCATCCTCAAACCTGTCATATCATCCTCCCTCTGCTTCTATGAGGGTATTTGAGGCCACAGAAGAATCATCCACTCCTGCCTTACCACCCAAGGTTTCTCCTATACTGGAGCACTGACCCTTCTCAGGACCAATTATACATCTTCTTAAATGTTGTTTCTTGTTTGAGTCAAAGGTAGCTTCCATATGTGACTCAGTGTATACAAATGATTTAAAATTCTGCTGATTAATATTATCAAAAAACTTTATTTCTGAATTATATATATATATATATATATGTATATATTTCTTTTCAGAGACATGGTAGCCAGTAACTGATCCTGAGTGGCTTCGAACTTATATTAATCTACCTCCTCTCTGCCTCCTAATCTCAGGATTAAGAGCATGAATCACAATTCCTAAAAAGTATTTCAAAATCTTTACTTCATTTTCTTAAAGAGTCTTGTGTGGTGTCAGTGTCTATATAGGAGACAGAAGAGAAGTCATGAACTTTGCCTCCTTCAGAACTAGGTTAATATTTTCCCCTACCCAACTGACATATTTTAGAACCTTGATAATAAACCCTTAAAAAAACAGTGCTTCTGAACTTGCTTTACATCCAGGGATTTTCTTAGGATATGGAACTCTATCTACTTGAAAATCTTTGTATTTATCTTCTATGTTTTTCATGAAACATTTAAGCTTCTGTTCCCAATTCGTCTCTCTATTTATGTGGGTTCCTATCTTGAATGGTGTATAAAGCTCTCCTGTCACTTCATACTCATTTAAGGTTGCTAATTCCCTTCACTGTGACTTCTTATGCAATGCACAAATGAAGGAACACATGTGAACATCAGATTGCATCATGTGTTAGAGGTAACAGGTCAGTTAATTGCTGTAAATTGAGAATGAGCATCATTTTCTAGATGAGCTGTGTACTTTGTTATACTTGTAATCAATTTTATCGCAGTTGTGGTGTTCAAAATCAAGCTAATCAAGTAAGTAATGCCTGATGGTGGAGGAAAGGTGATAGACACATCAAATGCCAAGTAAGAAACAATTTTTTTGTAACTGGAAGAGGTACTGCTAGTACTCGTACATAACAAGGACATCTATGATTCATGATAATAGATATGATAACATATACTACGGGCTCTCTGTCTTCTGTGATAGTGACTGAATACCATAGTTACAAGTGTTTCTCCCTCAGTGTTATTTGTTATTATTATACTTATTCATATTTTATTGGGTTTTTAATAATATATATTTTGATCATATTCTTAAAATTTAACATTCCTTTATCCTTCGTGTTCTGATTTCAAATTTATGACTATCACAAAAATGATATTGAGAAGCAGTCACTTTGATCATGTACCAAGGCATCAATAGTCTGAAAATGGCAATTGTGGCCTTATCAACCCCAGAACTCAAGTCCACACTTTGATTTGCTTGAGTAGAATCAATAATTGATTTACACAAAAACAACTAAAAATATTATTGACACTTAGCTAAGTGTCTTCACTTATATTTATATTCATAAGTGTGAGCAGTACCTGAACTCTGTCAGCAACATGGTACATGAGGCTAGAATGCTGAAACAAACAAACTGACATCTCAGTGATTTCTGGGCAGCATCTGCATCTGAACCTTACATGTCTTCCCAAACTACTGAATACATGGAGTGATAGACATCTGCATTTAAATAGTCATCAGTGCTGAATGATATTATTCATAGCATCTGACACACTTGGCCGATATTCAATAGGTACAGATTTGAAAAAGTTTTCATCCTGAAAATATACAATGATTTCCTTATATTGAAACATCCCTGCATCCTTGGGATGAAGCCTACTTGACCACAGTGAATGATCATTTTAATGTGTTCTTAGATTCAATTTGATAGAATTTTAAGGGGAGATACAGCCTGTGAGACCACCTCCAGTAGGTAAGCATGGCCCCCAGTTGAGGGATGGGGCCATTAACACTGCTTTCCCAGAGGACCTGCATTTGATTCCTATCAATTACAAGGTAGCTCACAACCATTTATAACTTCAGTTTCAAGGAATCAGATACCCTATTCTGGTGTCTGCAGTGACAGCATGTTCATATTGCATATACATTCACGTTGGAAACACATTCTTATACATAAAATAAAAAAGCTGATAGAGTTCTTAAGATAAGTATACAGATACCTTGGACTGATCATTTTGAACCAGTTTCTGTAGTAAATATTTCAGCCTAAGAACTGAACCCCCAGTGAATGAGATTGTTGGGGGGAGGGTAGTAATGGGAGGATGGGGAGGGGAACACCCATATAGAAGGGGAGGGGAAGGAGTTAGAGGGATGTTTGCCTGGAAACTGGGAAAGGTAATAACAATAATGTATATAAAAATACCCAATTTAATAAAGATGGAGAAAAGAAAAAAAATTTAAAAAAGAACAGATGTCATCCTAATAAAATATTTTACGCTTACCTGCATAGAGTTATAAATAACCCCAAATATTCAAAAGCCTGCCAGAATTTTATTAATGTATATGAAAGGTTATTTATCCTAGGTATTCAAATAATATAAAATTCTGGGCTTCAAAGTTTGTCTAACAACAACTTTCCTTTCTCTGCTTTTCTTATACAGTCTATATCTTTATAATCTGAGATAATATGAAACATCCAGGGTTCAAATTTTTTATCATGTTTAGGAGGTTTCCTGATAGAGAACTAAAACACACAAAACAACAAAAATAATTTAATAAATAGACAAGCAGGAGCATACAGTAGGTGAGCATAATATATTTTGGAATTTATATGGAAAACAAACAGTAAACTTTTTACAAACACAAGCAATTTAGATTCTGTAGTTAGACATAAGAACTTCTACAACTGCCTTTGTTCATATTGCTGTGACATAGTTGTCCTTCACATAATCTTTATACTAACTTACTCAAGAATATGACCATATGATAACAGCATATATAAAATTATTTAGATCCTAAGAAATATAAAATAGAGATTTGTTACATGACTGACTGGGTATTTGGGAGGTGAAATACTGCATTAAATATTTATTTTTAATTTTATCCAAGGTTAAAGCCCCTTAAGCCCAGAGGATATTGTAGCAATAGTTGTATGAGGTGAGAAATATCTGACATTTTTATTCTTAAATTTTTTTCTATTATTTTATGTATAAGAATGTGTTTCCAACGTGAATGTATATGCAATATGAACATGCTGTCACTGTAGACACCAGAATAGGGTATCTGATTCCTTGAAACTGAAGTTATAAATGGTTGTGAGCTACCTTGTAATTGATAGGAATCAAATGCAGGTCCTCTGGGAAAGCAGTGTTAATGGCTGAGCCATCTATCCAGCCCTTGAATTATGTGTTCTTAGCCTATTTTTGCAATCAGATTTATTAATTAATTAAATTTTTGTTGGGTATTTTTTATTTACATTACAAATGTTATTCCCTTTTTGATTTTCCTGTTCACAAACCCATGTCCCATCCTCCTCCCACTTCTTCAATAAAGGTGTTCACCCTGCCCAAACAACCCCCTGCCTGTCTCTCCACCCTGATGTATTTCCCTACACTTTGGTGTCTAGCCTTGGCATGACCAAGGGATTCACCACCCATTGGTGCTCAACAAGGCCATCCTCCAGTATATATGCAGGTAGACACATGGGTCCGTCCATGTGTAGACTTTGAGTACTGGTTTAGTCCCTGGTAGCTCTGGTTGGTTGGTATTGTTGTATTTAAGTCCCTTCAGCATCTTCAATATCTTTTCTAACTCCAATGGGGACCCCATTCTCAGTTCAATGGCTTGTTGCTAGCATTCTACTTTGTATGTGTCACTCACTGGCTGAGCCCCTCAGGAGACAGCTACATAAGGATCCTGTCAGCATGCATTTCTTGGGTTCATCAATATAGTCTAGGTTTTATGGCTGTGTATATATGGACTGGATACCCAGGTGGAACAGGCTCTGAAAGGCCATTCCTTCTGTCTCTGCTGAAAATATATCTCCATATCCCCTCCTATGAGTATTTTTGTTCCACCTTTTAAGAAGGACTGAAACATAGGTACTTTGGACTTCCTTCTTGAGCTTCATGTGGTCTATGGATTGTGTCTTGGGTAATTCGAGCTTTTGTGCTAATATTCACTTATCAGTGAGTGCATACTGTGTTTGTGGGTTTTGTTGTTGTTGTTGTTGTTGTTGTTGTTGTTGTTGTTGTTTTCTGATTGGGATACCTCATACAGGATGATATTTTCTAGATCCATCCATTGCCTGTGAGTTTCATGAAGTCACTATTTTTGATAACTGAGTAGTACTCCATTGTGTACATGTACCATATTTTCTGTATGCATTCCTCTGTTGAAAAGCATCTGCGTTCTCTCCAGCTTCTGCCTATTATACATAAGGCTGCTATGAACATAGTGGAGTATGTGTCTTTGTTATATGTTGGAGCATCTTTAGGGTATATGCCCAGGAGTAGTATAGCTGAGTCCTCAGGTAGTACAATGTTCAAATTTCTGAGGAAGCTCCAGACTCATTTCCAAAGTGGTTGTACTAGCTTGCAATCTCATCACCAATGGAGAGTATTCTTCTTTCTCTACATCTTCAACAGCATTTGTTGTCACCTGAGTTTTTGACCCTAGCAATTCTGACTGGTTCGAGGTAGATAGAATCTCAGGATTGTTTTTATTTTCATTTCCCTCTTGACTAATGATGCTGAACATTACTTTAGTTTTTCCTCAGCCATTTGATATTCCTCAGCTGAGAATTCTGTGTTTAGCTCTCTACCCCATTTTCAATAGGGTTATTTGCCTCTCTGGAGTCTAACTTCTTGATTTCTTTGTATATTTTCGATATTAGCCCTCTATCAGATGTACAATTGGTAAAGAATTTTCCCAATCTTTTGGTTGCCAGTTTGTCCTAATGACAGTGTCCATTGCCTTACAGAAGCTGTGTAGTTTTATGAGTTCCTATTTGTTGATTCTATATGTTAGAGAATAAGCCATTGGTGTTCTATTCATGAAATTTTCCCCAGTGCCCATGTGTTTGAGGCTATTCCCCACTTTTTTTCTTTTATTTATTTCAGTGTATCTGGTTTGATATGGAAGTCCTTGATCCACTTATACTTAAGCTTTTTACAGGGCAATAGGAATGCATCAATTGGCATTTTTTTACATCTTGACATGCAGTTGAACCAGCACCATTTGTTAAAAAGGCTATATTTCTGCCACTGACTGGGTTTAGCTCCTTTGTCAAATATCAAGTAAACATCAGTGCATGGGTTCATTTCTGGTCTTCAATTCTATTCCACTGATCTATCTGCCTGTCTCTGTACCAATACAATACAGTTTTTATCACTATTGCTATGTTATACAGCTTGAGTTTAGGAAAGGCGATTCCCCCCAAAAGTTCTTTTATTGCTGTGGAGAGTTTTTGCTGTCCTGGGTTTTTTATGATCCCAAATGAATTTTCAAATTGCTCTTTCCCAGTCCACGAAGAAATGAGTAGGAATTCTGTTGGAGATTCCATTGAATACTTCGATTGATTTTGGCAAAATGGTCATTTTTACAGCATTAATTCTGACAATCCATGAGCCAGGGAGGTATTTAGATCTTCTGAGATCTTCTTCAAATTCTTTCTTCAGAGACTTGAAGTTCTTGTCCCACAGATCTTTTATATCCTTGGTCGAAGTCACACCAAGTTATTTTATGTTATTTGTGACTTTTTTTGAAGGGTCTGATTTCCCTAATTTCTTTCTCAGCCTGTTTATCCTTTGAACAGAGGAAGGTTACTGATTTGGTTGAGGTAATTTTATATCCAGCCACTTTGCTGAAGTTGTTTACCATGTTTAGGGATTCTCTGATGGAATGTTTGGGGTCAGTTAAGTATACTATCATATCTTCTGCAAATAATGATATTTTGACTTCTTACTTTCTAGTTTGTATCCCTTTGACTTCCTTTTGTTGTCTGATTGCACTGGCAAGGATTCCAGTACTATATTGAATAAGAAGGGAGAGCATGGCCAGCATTGTCTACTCCCTAATTTTAGTGGGATTGCTTCAAGTTTCTGTCCAATTAGTTTGATGTTGGCTACTTGTTTGTTGTATATTACTTTTTATATTTCTAGGTATGGGCCTTAAATTCCTGATCTTTCCAAGAGTTGTCACATGAAGGGGTATTGAATTTTTCAAATGCTTTCTCAGCATCTAAGATCATGCTTTTTTACCTTTGAGTTTGTTTATGTAGTGGATTACATTGATGGATTTCCATATATTATACCATCCCTGCATCTCTAGAATGAAGCCTGCTTGATCATGAAGGATGATTGTTTTGATGTGTTCTTGGATTCAGATTGCAAAAATTTTATGAGTATTTTTGCAGCAATATTCATAAGGGGAATTGGTATAAAGTTATCTTCCTTCGTTGGGTCTTTGTGTGGTTTAGGTGTAAGCATAATTGTGGATTCACAGAAGGAATTGGGTAGTGTTCCATTTGTTTCTCTTTCATGGAATAATTTGGACACTATTGGTATCAGGTCTTCTATAAAGGTCTGATAAAATTCTGCACTAAACCCATCCAGTCCTAGGCTTTTTTTGGTTGGGAGAATTTTAATAACTGCTTCTACTTCTTTAGGACTTATGGGACTGTATAGACAGTTTATGTGATCCTGATTTATCGTTGGTACCTTATATCTGTCTAGAAAATTGTCCATTTCCTCCAGATTTTTAGTTTTGTTGAATATAGGCTTTTGTAAAAAGATCTGATAATTCTTTGAATTTTCCCCAGATTCTGTTGTTATTTCTCCCTTTTCATTTATGATGTTTATAATTTGGATATACTCTCTGTCCCTTCTGGTTAGTCTGGCTAAGAGTGTATCTACCTTGTTGGTTTTCTCAAAGAACCAGCTCCTGGTTTTGTGAATTCTTTTTTTACCATTCTTTTTCTTTCTACTTGGTTGATTTCAGTCCTGAGATTGATTACTCCTCTTGGGTGTATTTGCTTTGTTGTTGTTGTTGTTGTTGTTGTTGTTGTTGTTGTTGTTGTTGTTCTACACCTTTTAGGTGTGCTATAAGCTGATAGTGTGTGCTCTTTCCAGTTTATTTTTTATTTATTTATTTTTCAATGGAGGCACTCAGATCAATGAGATTTACTCTTAGCACTGTTTTCATTGTGTCCCATAAGTTGAGGAATGTTGTGCCTTCATTTTCATTAAATTCTAAAAGTCTTTAATTTATTTCTTCCTTGAATAAGTTATCATTGAGTAGAGCACTGTTCATCTTCCATGTTTATGCATGCTTTCTATCATTTTTATTGTTATTGAAGACAAGACTTGATCCGTGATGACCTGATAGGATGCATAGTATTATTTCAATCTTCTAATATCTAGTGAGGCCTGCTTTGTGACTGATTATATGGTCAGTTTTGGAGAAGGTTCCATGAGTTGCTGAGAGGAAGGTATTTTCTTTTGTTTTAGGACAAAATGTTCTATAAGTATCTATTAAAACCACTTGTTTCATAACTTCTGTTAGTTTCAATATGTCTATGTTTAGTTTCTGATTCCATGATCTGTCCATTGATGAGAATGGTGTGTTAAAATCTGCCACTATTAACATGTGAGCTGCAATGTATCCTTTAACCTTTAGTAAAGTTCATTTCATGAATGTAGGTGCCCTTGTATTTGGAATATAGATATTCAGGATTAAGAGTTCATCCTGGTAGATTTTCTCTTTGATGAATATTAAGTGTCCTTCTTTATCTTTTTGATAGCTTTTGGTTGAAAGTCAATTTTATTTGATATTAGAATGGCTACCCCAGATTGATTCTTCAGACCATTTTCTTGGAAACTTGTTTTCCAGCCTTTTACTCTGAGGTAGTTTTTATCTTTGTCACTTGGGTGTGTTTCCTGTTTGCAGCAAAATGATGGCTCCTCTTTATATATCCAGTCTGTTAGTCTATGTCTTTTGGGTAGGGGGGATTGAGTGCATTGATTTTAAGTGTTAGTAAGAAATAGTGATTGTGTTTTCCTGTTATTTTTGTTTTTAGAGGTGGTGTTACGTTGTGTGGCTCTCTTCTTTTGGGTGCATTGTAAGGAAATTACTTTCCTCCTCTATCTAGGGTATAGTTTCCCTTCTTTTTTTTTTTGGAGTTTTCTATTATCCATTGAAGAGTTAGATTTGTGCAATTATATTATGTAAATTTGGTTTTGTCATGAGATACCATGATTTCTCCATCTATGGTAATTGAGAGTTCTACTGGATATAGTAACCTGGGCTCGCATTTGTGTTCTCTTAGGGTCTGTATGACACTGTCCCAGGATCTTCTAGTTTTCATAGTCTCTGGTGAAAAGTCTGATGTAATTCTGATAAGTCTGCCTTTATATTTTACTTTACCTTTTTCCCTTACTGCTTTTAATATTCTTTATTTCTTTTGTGCATTTGGACTTTTGAATATTAAGTGAGGGGAAGAGTTTCTTTTCTGGTCCAATCTACTTGTAGTTCTGTAGGTTTCTTGTATATTTATGGGCAGCTCTTTCTTTAGGTAAGGAATGTTTCCTCTATAATTTTGTGGAAGATATTTACTGGCCCTTTAATTTTCGAGTCTTTGCTCTCTTCTATACTTATTATCCTTAAGTTTGATCTTCTCAATGTTTCATCGATTTCCTGGATGTTTTGTTTCAGGACCTTTGCATTTTACATTTCATTAACTATTTCGTCAACATTTTCTATGGTATCTTGTGCCCCTTGTATTCTCTCTTCTATCTCTTGTATTCTGTTGCTGATTCTTGCATCTATGACTTCTGATCTCTTTCCTAGGTTTTCTATCTCCAGTGTTGCTTCTCTTTGTCATTTCTTTATTGTTTCTATTTCCCTTTTTAATCCTGGATGGTTTTATTCAAATCCTTCACTTGCTTGTTGTGTTTTCCTTTAATTCTGTAAGGGGTTTCTGTGTTTCCTCTTTAAGGGCTTCTACTTGTTTACCTTTATTGTCCTGTCTTTCTTTCTTAAATTCCTCCATCATCATCATGAGATGTGATTTTAAATCAAAATTTTGCTTTTTTAGTGTGTTTAAATATCCAGTATTTGCTTTGATTATAAAGCTCTGATGATGCCAAGTAGTCTTTATTTCTCTTGCTTATGTTCCCGTGTTTGCCTCTAGTCATCAGGTTGTCTCTGCTGTTAGCTTTTCTTGCTGTCTCTGACAATGGCTTGACCCTCCTGTAAGCCTGTGTGTCAGCACTCCTGGAGACCTGTATTCTTTCAGCTGGATCTGGGTACAGAGACTTGTTGGATTGGGTAAGTTCCTGGTGCAAGCAGAAACCATAAGGGTTGTGTCCCAGACAGATTCTGTGTTTGTGTGTCTGAGGCCTCCAGGCAGGTTGCACAGAGCAGAATATTTGGTGTTACCTCTATGCTTAGGTGTGTCAGCACTCCTGGAGACTTGCTTTCAGCTCTGGGAGCAGGCAGAAACGGGAAGGGTCACGGCCCTGAGTGTGCCTAGATTTCTGTGTCCAGAGGGTACATCAAATACAAGGCAGGTTCCTCTTTTGCTAGGAATGTGAGCAGAAGTAGTTTTTTTCTCTGGTTTCCCAGGATGGTCTTTATTTCTGAGATTCCAGTTCTATTCCCCAGTGGATTTGGGTACAGAGACTTATGAGACCCATTCAGCTCAGGGCGCAGGCAGAAACCAGAAGGGTCTTGTCCTTTACTGCTCCTAGGTTCCTGTATCTTGAGGGCACTAGGCAGGATCCTCTTGGTCCAGAACCTTAAGCAGAAGTTGGGGTGTCTGCTGTGAGCTCTCAGTATTTTCTATACCTCTAAGAGCCCAGCTCTCTCCCCTATAGGATTAGGGTACGGAGAGATGTGGGTCTTAGCCTTTTAAGAAATAAATGAATGTTTTTTTTTCCTTACAAGTTTATATGATGCTAATATTACCCATATGTGCTTTATATTCTTAGATTCTATATCCCATCTCAATAACTTCTTAGACTACTGAACCAAAAATAATTACAATGTATACCATAAAGGGATGATACAATTTACAAGCCAATATAATTGCCAAAGATGAGCTGAACAAAGCTGACACTAATGGACATGCCAAAGTGGACCAGGAAATTCCCAAGAAGCCTCAATCCTACGAAAAGGACTCTAGGTAAGAGAAAAGCTAGGACAACACAACTAAGGACAAATAGAGTTCATGAATTTGAAAGAGATCTGGGAGGAATGTATGGGAAGATTTAGAAAGAGTAAAAGGAAGGGGGATGCTCTAATTAAAATTTCAAACGTTAACAAAATATTAGAAAGATAATTTGAATGGAACTTTAAGAACATATAGCATTCCAGTTAATTATGCATAGCGGAGGGAAAATAATTGATGGGAACAAAATTGTACAGAGGAGACAATGAGAGGACAAAAATTCTGCAATGAGTCGAAGAATGAAATAAGAGTGCAAAAGGCAATGAAACGGGGGAAGAAAAGGAGTTAATAAGAAAGAATAAGGTGGAGATGTAGAGCAATCTGTGTGGGGGAATCAAAGAAGAATAATGTATAATGATTATTATACAGATGGGAAAAGGAAGAGGCGGAGATATAGGAAAAAAGAAATGTCACAATAAATCCATCTCTTTGTGTGGTCACAAAAAATAATAAAAGTTTAAAATTGATTTGAGGGATTCTGTTGATACTTTTTGAATTTTTGACCCATTAGCAGCTACAAATTGAATGCTTAAATGTTGGTTGAAATCTAGACTAAGGAGATAGTTTTAATCAACAATTTAAAAATAATTATTAGAATGGTGATATTTTGCCCATTTCAGGGGAATTAATCTGAACAGATACATATATTTAGGTCACAAGGAAAAAAGGTACAATAAAAGAAACCAAAGATTTTTGGAAAATAAGTTTAAATTAGAGTGACATATTACCATTACAGGTAAATAAATGTTTAATTGTCATATTAGAGTTTGGGTACATGCAGAGTTTATTGAATAAGTAAAACTGGGCAAGGCAATGTTACAAATTGCTGGGAATGTAGCAATGCTCTATAAAGCAAAATTAATGGGATATATATATACATATATATATATATATTATGTATGATGGTTCAAAATTACTTGTGAATAAGCAAGATAATGCTTACTCTGAGGATAAGGTTCCATGCATACATGAAAGGCAGAGAAGGAAATTGAAATGGGCCCATTTCAAAAGCAAAACAGGCAAGATTCAGACAGAATCATGCGACTATGTATGTGAACCTCCAATTTATGATATTGTTTTTAAGAAAAGAAAATCCCAAAACTATAATATATACAATTGCATAACTGTAAAGTTTCAAACACCAAGAAAAAAGACATTAAGAAAGTGTTTATTACAGATAGAGTGACATGAGGTATTGAGGCAAGGATATAGCTTACTGAAACTTAATTTGTTTAATTTTATTTGTCTGTTTGTTTATTTATATATTTTTACAATCTTGATTTTATTCCCCTCCCGTCCACCTCCTCCCCAACAGTTCCACATCCTATACCTCTTTCCTAAACACCTCCCCTCATGTCTCTATAAGGATGCCACCTCCCTCCCTACCCCTCCAGACCTCTAAACTTCCTGAGGCCTCCAGTCTCTTGAGGGTTAGGTGAACTCAGCCCTGGCAGTCTTCGGCTGTATGTGTGTTGGAGGCCTCATCTTAGCTGGTGCATGCTGCCTGGTTGGTGATTCAGTGATGGAGAGATCTTATGGGATCAGGTTAATTCAAACTCCTGGTCCTCCTACAGGTTGCCATCTTCCTTAGATTTCTCTAGCTTTTTCCTAACTCAACCAGAGGGGTCAGAAGCTTCTCTTTATTGGTTGGGTGCACATATCTGCATCTGACTCAGCTGCTTGTTGGGACTTTTGGAAGGCAGTCATGTTAGGTCCTTGTTTGTGAATGCCCTGCCCCATAGACTCAGTAATGGTGTCAGGTCTCGGGGAATCCCCTTGAGCTGGAACACACTTTTAGCCTGCCACTGGACCTTATTTTCCTCAAGTTGTTCTCCATTTCCATCCCTGCATTTCTTTCTCCCAGGAAAAATTATAGCTCAGTGTTTGACTGTGGGATAGCAACCCCATCTCTCACTTGATGCACTGTATTTCTGTTGGAGATGGGTTCGATACATTCCCTTTCCCCACTGTAGGGCATTCTTCTCACACACACCCCTGAGTCCTGAGGGTCTCTCACTTTCCAGGTCTCTGGTACATTCTTAAGGGTCCTCCAAACCTCTTTCCTCCTGAGGTTGTCAGTTTCCATTCTTACTGCTCCCCCTCAGGTCTTCAGACCTTTTTCCCCACCCAATACCAGATCAAGTTCCCCTCTTACCCCACCCACTTCCCCTTTTCCTCCCCTGTGGCTCCCTCCTTCTTTGGCTGCTTTCCTCCTTTATGGTTGCTTTCTTTTCCCTCCCAAGTGGGACTGAGGCATCCTCACTTGGGCCCTTCAGCTTATTTATCTTTGTGAGTTCTATAGACTGGATCTTGAGTATTCAGTCCTTTTTTTGGGAGGGGGTTAATATGCACTTATTAGTGAGAACATACCATGCATTTCGTTTTGGGCCTGAGCAACCTCACTCAGGATGATATTCTCTAATTCCATCCACTTGCCTGCAAAACTCAGGATGTCCTCATTCTTAAACCTATTTTTCTTATCATGCACATAGACTTTGGTTAATACATAGCACTTTCAAGTGGGTATAAGTGTTATATTCCCAGAGTGTATAAACTGGCAATATACTTGCACTCTTAAAATATAAGCTTCTATTGTTTTTGTATTGTTTTGTTTTGTTTTGTTTTGTAATTTAATTCTGGTTTGTTCTGGGCCTCTTTATTTCATATTCTCCAAAGTGGTCTTCATTGCATGTGTATTGTTCTGGAAGGAGATTATGGGTTAATGATAAAAACCAAAGCTTTGAGGGGAGAAAGGACTACATTGTGTCAGTATTAACACTCATGAGCCAAATTTTGCATACTTAGAGTATTGTTGCTTTACATCATGCTGGAAAATATGAAATTCTTCATTTTTCTGTTTTATTTGGCATTTGACAACAGTTCTTTTGATGCATTGTCAATTTGACTGGCATATTCCATATTTTACAGCACTAGAATTAAGCTTTCAGGGTAATTTGTTTATTCAGTTTAGAATTCTTATTCTAAACAGAGGTCTTATAAGTACATTGCACAATAATTTCTCCTAATGTGTGGAGGTACACTTTAGCAAATTAAAGATATGATAAAAATCCATTTCATTACTTAATGATACCTTTCTGGGAACTAATTCATCCATCTTATAAAATTAGGGATTTTTTCTTTTGATTTTTTCAAAAATAGGTTGACAGAAATCAAGCATATACTCTTGAAAGGCACTGTTGGAAATAAAGTGAAGTAAAATATAAGAAGGAAAAGTAAAATATACAGTAATGTTTTGAAATATTTGGATAATTAATTTTCAGTATACAACCTTAAAAATGTTTCCATATTGGTGATAAATATCTACACAAATTCATGTGCATTCAACACTACAAACTAATGTAAATACAACCAAACAATAGCAAAAGTGTCAATTTTATCACTACATTTTTAAATTGTCAGTTACTAAAGTTTTAATTACTTGATCCCTATTTTACAACATAGAGTTGCTGCATTTTATGAATCTTCTGATTTTCTAAGACCTTTCTGATTATTACAAAGATTTTGAACAATTTTCTTTGAACAATACACAGTATTTTTTGTATTTATACTTGTGTTTTAAATATTTCAATGTTATATGACTATGCTTGAGAGACTGGCATATTTATTTGGCATGTAACTTTTTATTAGAATTTAGGAAATATGTGGGAAGGTAAATCTAGAGGAAACAATTGCTCTTCTGCATATAAAGAGTTGTAATTCTTCAAGTAGTCAGCAAGTAAGAAATAAGTTTTGTTTAATCAATTGAGGTCTAAAGTAAAATTTTCTGTTTTAAAACAAGAACAATATCATAATCAATCCATTTATCAAGAAATTGTCTTATCCACTAGACACATGCTGGAAATGGATGACATCTCTTATACATTATCGAATCAAGCATACAGGATTATTTTCCCAGTTAAATGAACAATATTCTCACTCAATTTTCTATAAGATTTTACCTAATACTATTGATGACCTGCCATGTATTTAACACTTAACTTTGTAGCAGTAGAGGATAATTAAAAATAATATACATAGTCCTGATATATAAGAACTGTCTATTTCAATAGTTGTAAGTCATGACAGTAGATAATATATCACTCTACAGGAGAAAATGATCAAACTAGGCAGTAATATAAAGAATGATCAGAAACAATGTGTGATAAGTGATTACAGAGATACATACTCTAGAAGCGTCAAGAAAGAAAATGCCGTTCTTGCTGGTATTCATTATGATTCTCTATCAACTAGTTCTAAAGCATTAGTTAAACCTATATAAAAGTATCTGGAACTATGTGTATCATTTCTGTGTTTGCAGACAATGAAGGGCTTGGTTGAAAAAGTTACAAGATCTAGTTTGATATAATAAATCAAATAACCTCTGCATTTGTTTTAGAAAAATCAGGATTAATTACTGTATGTACTTTTCCTAATTTTCCAGAGGAAATTTTGTTTAGTCTTTATCTTTGCTTGGACCACTTGTTTATCTGGAATTGGGAAATGTTATTAATGTTACTGGTCTAAAGATCCTGGGCAGCACTCTGTATGAAGGTAAGCTTATGTCTAAGCTTCTAATACTGTCAACACCATTCTAGCTATCAACAACCTCCTTATGATGGACAAAAACCTACAGTCCAAATTGAGAAGGTGAAACTTTTGTGCTTATCA
Organism: Rattus norvegicus; assembly: GCF_021556685.1. Lineage (NCBI taxonomy): Eukaryota > Metazoa > Chordata > Mammalia > Rodentia > Muridae > Rattus > Rattus norvegicus. The sequence continues at coordinate 61,433,105 of NC_141554.1, forward strand.
TCTTTCTTCAGGGTTAATAGTATGCTGTTCATCAAATATTGAATAAGCATGAAACAACAGAAGGTCTCTAAATAATTATTGACAAAATAGAAATTATTACATATGCTTCAATTGTCTGGGAACTAGATTTATAATATTGGGTTCTGATCATAATATTGAGATTTAAAGCTAATTCCAAGAGAACTTGATACAGTTGAAATATCTACTTTTGGAGAGCCCCACTATTAGGATCACAGTACCCCATATCTGGATAACTCTCCAATTGTAGGGTTCCCTTTCTCAGTAGATTTTCTCTTTCTCTGCCTTACCTTGTTCAAGGAAATCTCTGTGTACAGATGCCTGAACTAATTTGGAGGATGACTCTGCACAGTGCTTCCTGCCATGTGTTGCCTAAGTCACCACATGAGTCTTGCCACTTCTTCTAGTTCATATAATAATTAGGTACTGTATTAATACCAATCAGACCTTTGTGCATATCATCTAAAGAACATTTATATACCCCTTTGTGCACATCATTTATATCATGATAAAATGATCTGTTTCTCTGAAGTTGACTTCTGGAAATTCTTTCATCCATACTCATGGTTATCTAAACCTTGCTTGCTTCTTCTGCTCCCTTTGCCACGTGGGACAATGGCAAATAAGACAGAGCCAAGTGGAGACCCACAGCTGGTACTAGAAAAGGGACCTCTGAAATGAGTGAAATTTGTGAGTATCCCTCCAAGGTTAAAAACATTTTCCACTACTGACTTCTACTGACTTGCCTAAGTATCCTTTCCTTTCTTTGTTTTACTTTTGTTTTGCACCTTCATCAACAGACCAGATATTGATTGTGGACAACTGAAGCCTCATGGTTGGGGAAACTCCCTAATATTGGCAGAAGGTCTCCCTACCCTCATTCACAGTCCTGAAATACCAACTGGGTGTAGACAATAACCTTTTCACTTCTCATAAAAACATAGTAATGCAGCAAACAGTTAAAAGTTGTTAGAATCTTAAACATGTGGAAAGGCTTGTACTCATTTGTGTATTTTACATTCTCCACTGGCCTCAGGAACATTGAGTGCCACTGAGGATATTTCCTTGATTTTCTATTATATCTACTTTTGGGAACTCAACATCACTTCAGAAAGATTTCTATTGGATATTTTTTATTTACATTTCAAATGTTATTTCCTTTGCTGGTTTCCTAGACATAAGCCCCCTATCCTACCCCCCTCCCCTTCTTTTATAAGGGTGGTCCTCTCCCCAACCACCCCCTTTTCTGCACCCTGACATTTCTCTATACTGGGTGGTCCAGCCTTGACAGAACCTTCATTCTCCTTCCATTGGTGCCCAATAAGGCCTTCCTCAGAAGGACTTCTAAATCTATTCCCTTAGCGTCTTACTTCTCCCAAAGGAAGTCAGTGAGCAGCTCTGTGATTTTAGAGATACTAACAAATATCTCCAGCCACCTCATCGACTATGTTCTAGGGATACAGGTCCTCTAACAATAGCGATTTTCCCATTAATCTCAGGTATCAAGGAAATATCCTACCTGCTATCTTGTTAGCCCATCCTGGCAACATTTTTATTTGTCTTGCATATGACATTCACCTCTAAACAAGACTTCCCATTGTATAAACAACAGACAAGGGAAAATAGATCAGAATATGCCTCTCAGTCCTGAATTGTTAAGAGGTTGTTATTAAAACTTTGGAAAATAGATTCAGTCCATTGGGCATGAATTCTGTCCTTGCTGTCAGCAAATAGGATGACAGCAAGAACAATCCCACATCCACATTCTGTGAGCAATTAATAAATTGGAATTATGACAAACTACAAGACCCAGTGATATGGCCACAACATAGACTAATTCAAAATATATTAAATGAAGGGAGATTGGACACTGGAAAGGAGATTGCCACAAAATAATCCAATGGTCCTTAAACCTTCTAAATCAATATGTCTCCACTGTAGGGTAACTTCTCCACAGGAATTCCTCAGGCATTATTCCCTTCAAGTTGCTTCAAAAAGGTCCAGTTTGAAAAGGCCTGCACTCCAGACCTTGGAGCATTTAACCCTCTTGACCACAGGTGCTGGAGTTGGCTCTTCACTCACTTCAGACACTTTCCTGAAATAAAAACTAACTGAGAATCTTCCAGATTTTATACTAAGGGTGAAAGACCGTTTAGACCGAAAAAATGATAGATAGCACAACCAAACAATCCTATCTGGGAAGGCATGACCTCAGAACACAGACAGGCACACTGAGGACTAAAAAAACAAACATCATGAAAAAAAAAAAGATCATTGCTACCCATGGCATTGGGACTGCTACATACCAGGTGGGACTGCATCATACCAGGCCTCGTCTTTTACCCAGGGCTTTGCAGTCACAATACAGACTTTTTCACAATAATTTATTTTTTTATTAGTTACTTAATTTATTTCTATTTCAAAAATCCTGTTTCCTGGTTTCCTTTCAGTAAAGCCCCCATTCTGCACCCCCGCTGCCTGCCTCTATGAGGGTACTTGCCCAACCACCCACTCACTCTCACCTTACCACCCTAGCATTCCCCTACTCTGGGGCATCAAGCCTCCACAGGACTAGGGACCTCCCTTCCCATTGCTGCCAGGTAAGGCAATACTCTACTACATATGCAACTGGAGTCATGGGTCCATCCATGTGCATTGTTTGGTTGGTGGGTTAGCCCCTAATAGGCCCAAGGTTCTGTGTCCAGTTGTTTGATTTTGTTGTTCTTCTTATGGAGTTGAAAGCTCCTTCAATCCTTCCCCTAACTCTTCCATAGTTGTCCCTATGCTCAGTCCGATGGTTGGCTGCAAACCTAAGGATCTGTATTGGTCAGCCACGGTCAGAGTCTCTCAGGGGACAGCTACACCAAGCTCCTGTCAGCAAGTGCTTCTTGGTATCAGCAATAGTGTCTGGGTTTGATGTCTGTAGATGGGATGGACTCCCAGGCAGTACTATCTCTATGTGGCCTTTACTTCAGTCTCAGCTCCACTCTTTTTTCTTTTCTTTTTTTGTGACTTTTAAAAAATTTACATTTCAAATGTTCTTCCCTTTTCCTCTTTCCTGGATATAAGCCCCCTATCCCCTTCCCCCTACCATTCTTCTATAAGGATGCCCCCCTCCCCACCCACTCCCTTCCCACCCCCGACATTTCCCTAAACTGGGGGGTCCAACCTTGACAGGACCAAGGGCTTCTCTTTCCATTGGTGCCCAACAAGGCATTCCTCTACTACACATGCAATTGGAGCCAGGGGTCAGTCCATGTATCGTCTTTGAGTAGTGGTTTAGTCCCTGTGAGCTCTTGTTGGTTGTCACTGTTGTTCTTATGGGGTTGTAAGCCCTTTCAGCTCTTTCAATCCTTTCTCTAATTCCTCCAATGGGACTCCCATTCTCAGTTCAGTGGTTTGCTGCTAGCATTCACCTCTGTATTTGACATGCTCTGGCTGTGTCTCTCTGTTTGAGATTCTTCAGTTGAGAATTCTTTGTTCAGCACTGTACCCCACTGTTAAATAGAGTTATTTGGATCTCTGGAGTCTAACTTCTTTTGTTCTTTGTGTATATTGAATATCACTCCTCTATTTAGTGTAGCATTGGTAAAGATCTTTTCCCAATCTTCTGCTTGCCATTTTGTCCTACTGACAATGTCATTTGCCTTACAGAAGCTTTTCAGTTTTATGAGGTCCCATTTGTCTATAGTTGATCTTAGAACCTGAACCATTGATTTTCTGTTCAAGAAATTTCCCCTTGTGTGGATGGGTTCTAGCCTCTTCCCACTTTCTTTTCTATTAGATTAAGTCTATCTGGTTTATGTGTAGGTCCCTGATTCACTTGAACTTGACCTTTGCATTTTTGTACATTCTGATAACCATTTGTTGAAAATACTGTCTTTTCCCCACCATACTGCTTTGGCTTATTTTTCAAAGATAAGGTGACCATAGGTATATGGGTTTATTTCTGGATCTTTAATTCTATTCCATTGATCTGCCTGCTTGTTGCTGTACAAATACCATGTGGTTTTTAACAGTATATCTCTGCAGTACATCTTGAAGTCAGAGATGGTTATTCCTCCAGAAGTTGAGAATAGTTGGGGCTATCCTGGGTTTTTTGTTATTCCAGATGAAATTTAGTATTGCTATTTTAATTTCTGTGAAGAATTATGTTAGAATTTTGAAGAGGATTGCATTGAATCTGTAAATTGCTTGTGGTAAGATGGACATTTTTACTATGTTAATCCTGCCAATCCATGAGCATGGGAGATCTTTACACCTTTACAAAATATCTTGTGACTCTAACTGAGCACGTGAAAGATTGGTATGATAAGAACTTCAAGTCTCTGAAGAAAAAAGTCAAAATACTTTAAATGCGAAGAGGTTGGATTGTTTAAGAGGAGATTGCCCCCCCCAAATGGTCTAAGTGTCTCTAAACATCCCAAATCCATCTTCCCCCACTGGAAGTAAGGCATCACTGAGAAAATAACACAAATATAAATGTGACAAAGATGGAAAACCTCTGCCAAGTTTAAAGTCCTTGTAAGGCAATTCCCACCACTACCAGTAAGAGGGAAAAACCCACATGTATACTGGGTCAGCAACATACAGAAAAGTCTCACCCTAAACTTTCAATAAAATTTGACAATGAAAGTTTTTAATGCTTAGTAAACATAGGGGTAGAGGATATCCTAAGACTAGCTGAGGTCCCTCTGCATTACACCCTCCTACCAAGGCTTCAACTAATGGAACCAAGTCATCTTTCCCAAGAATTTATTACACCAGACATTTATAAATAGGAGGACTCAAATTGAACAAACAGGACCATTATACCCCTGGTGGCTGATGTGGCCACAAATTTGCTAGGTAGAAATATTTTAAAATATATAAATGTGACTCATGCTAGTGGAGAAGAGGAAGAAGGAAAAAATTCCTCCAAATAGAAGATTATCAAAGATATAAAGATCAATAGAATCTCCAGTTTTAAAGGCCTCCATTTTATTTTTGAATGCCTTAATTCCAGACTAGGAAAGATCACAAAGATCCCATCCATGTATAACAATGTCAATTAAACAGGAAGAAATTAACAATTTTACAACAATTATTTAAACACCAGTTATGAATGAGACATGGTCATCCCTCTAGAAGGTGCTAGAATACCCCAGTTTTTGTAATTTCCAAAAAAGGGCCAGGACCTGGAGTAACTTTTATGATCTAAGAGCATTTAACAAAACCATGAAAAATTGGGGTTCACCTAAACATGACATCTCCCATATCTATAAATATGTCACATTAGTCTTACACCTTGTAGATTGTTCCTTTTCAATACCACTTCATGAACAAGAATACAAGTGCTTCACCTTCTCAGTATTCAAGATCAGTAATTCAAGAACAGCTCATACATTTGAATGAAGAGTATTTATTCAAGACATGACTAACAGCCCTACCATTTACCACGGTAATGTAGCTGATAGATTAAAACCCTTTATTAAATTAGGTCTCCATATACATTGCAACGTGGATGCCCTGTTAATATAGAAAGATGAAAGACAAGATCAAATCTTACCTTAAAGAATTTTAAACAACAAACCATAAGAGCACTAACGGAAAGAGGCTTTAGAATAGGAGAAGATAAGATCCAACTCATTCCTCCCATCATATTCTTAAGCACAGAAATTACTGTAACCTTAGTCTGGCAAACTAAGCCTGTTAATGGCCTACCCAAACCATTAAGCTTAAATACCCTTCAAATCATTTTAGGCAATATCAATTGTCTTAGACCTTATCTCCCCATACCATGCAGCCAATTTCATCCTCTATTTAACTTTCTTAAGGGTGGCAAAGACCCCTCCTCTCCTTGCTCCCTGATACCAGGAGCCAAGGAGGCCCTGTGTTCTATTAACAACCACATTAAAAATACCTCAAAGACTTGCAATGGTCCACAACAACCAATCCAGCACCTTCTATTTAACTCCTCTGTGTAGTATCTTGAGTTTATATCAACTTCAGGAAATCCAAGAATGGATCTATACAGCAGTAGGGGAATAACTCTACTATTAATTGAGGTTGAAGCTTTTTCCACGATGCTAAGGACAAGAAGAGAGTGTAACTTATAAATTATAGGTTACGAGCTGCATGTTATTATTTTACCTTTATCCATCCAAGACATTCAATGGCTTCTGAGAAACCATGCCTCTTTTCCTAATAGTCTCATAAGCTTTTAGGAGAAATACACAACCACTACCCCAAAAATAAATTGCTAGCAATCATACTAGTCTTTAGAGGGCTCCTCCCTCGTTTATTTTTTGATCCCCATGTGCCCACACATCTTTATCAGATGAATTGTTGACAAGTAACTGCCTACATGATATACCAAGGAGACACTGAATTTGAATCACATTTTTTGCTTGATCAATATGTTTATTGTCTTTATGGGGGGAAAAGTTCTTCATAAGAAGTTGCTTTAGGGAAGTCCCACACCCGCGGATCCCGGCCCGCAGCAGCTCTCTGCTCCCAGACCCGGTGAGAGAGAGACCCAACCGCCTGGTCAGGTGGGCACTCCTGAGGCTGCAGAGCGGAAGAGACCACCAACACTGCTCACCCCTGCCCACATCCCTGGCCCAAGAGGAAACTGTATAAGGCCTCTGGGCTCCCGTGGGGGAGGGCCCAGGAGCGGCAGGACCCCTGCCAGAGACACCGCCGGACCCTGAAGGAAACAGACCGGATAAACAGTTCTCTGCACCCAAATCCCGTGGGAGGGAGAGCTAAACCTTCACAGAGGCAGACAAGCCTGGGAAACCAGAAGAGACTGCTCCCTGCACACACATCTCGGACGCCAGAGGAAAAAGCCAAAGACCATCTGGAACCCTGGTGCACTGAAGCTCCCTGAAGGGGCGGCACAGGTCTTCCTGGTTGCTGCCGCTGCAGAGAGCCCCTGGACAGCACCCCACGAGCAAACCTGAGCCTCGGGACCACAGGTAAGACCAAATTTTCTGCTGCAAGAAAGCTGCCTGGTGAACTCAAGACACAGGCCCACAGGAACAGCTGAAGACCTGTAGAGAGGAAAAACTACACGCCCGAAAGCAGAACACTCTGTCCCCATAACTGACTGAAAGAGAGGAAAACAGGTCTACAGCACTCCTGACACACAGGCTTATAGGACAGTCTAGCCACTGTCAGAAATAGCAGAACAAAGTAACACTAGAGATAATCTGATGGCGAGAGGCAAGCGCAGGAACCCAAGCAACAGAAACCAAGACTACATGCCATCATCGGAGCCCAATTCCCCCACCAAAACAAACATGGAATATCCAAACACACCAGAAAAGCAAGATCTAGTTTCAAAATCATATTTAATCATGATGCTGGAGGACTTCAGGAAAGACCTGAACACACTTAGGGAAGCACAGGAAAACATTAATAAACAAGTAAAAGCCTACAGAGAGGAATCGCAAAAATCCCTGAAAGAATTCCAGGAAAACACAATCAAACAGTTGAAGGAATTAAAAATGGAAATAGAAGCAATCAAGAAAGAACACATGGAAACAACCCTGGATATAGAAAACCAAAAGAAGAGACAAGGAGCTGAAGATACAAGCTTCACCAACAGAATACAAGAGATGGAAGAGAGAATCTCAGGAGCAGAAGATTCCATAGAAATCATTGACTCAACTGTCAAAGATAATGTAAAGCGGAAAAAGCTACTGGTCCAAAACATACAGGAAATCCAGGACTCAATGAGAAGATCAAACCTAAGGATAATAGGTATAGAAGAGAGTGAAGACTCCCAGCTCAAAGGACCAGTAAATATCTTCAACAAAATCATAGAAGAAAACTTCCCTAACCTAAAAAAAGAGATACCCATAGACATACAGGAAGTCTACAGAACTCCAAATAGATTGGACCAGAAAAGAAACACCTCCCATCACATAATTGTCAAAACACCAAACGCACAAAATAAAGAAAGAATATTAAAAGCAGTAAGGGAAAAAGGTCAAGTAACATATAAAGGGAGACCTATCAGAATCACACCAGACTTCTCGCCAGAAACTATGAAGGCCAGAAGATCCTGGACTGATGTTATACAGACCCTAAGAGAAAACAAATGCCAGCCCAGATTACTGTATCCAGCAAAACTCTCAAAAACATTGATGGAGAAACCAAGATATTCCATGACAAAACCAAATTTACACAATATCTTTCTACAAATCCAGCACTACAAAGGATAATAAATGGTAAAGCCCAACATAAGGAGGCAAGCTATACCCTAGAAGAAGCAAGAAACTAATCGTCTTGGCAACAAAACAAAGAGAATGAAAGCACACAAACATAACCTCACATCAAATATGAATATAACAGGAAGCAATAATCACTATTCCTTAATATCTCTCAATATCAATGGCCTCAACTCCCCAATAAAAAGACATAGATTAACAAACTGGATACGCAACGAGGACCCTGCATTCTGCTGCCTACAGGAAACACACCTCAGAGACAAAGACAGACACTACCTCAGAGTGAAAGGCTGGAAAACAACTTTCCAAGCAAATGGTCAGAAGAAGCAAGCTGGGGTAGCCATTCTAATATCAAATAAAATCAATTTCCAACTAAAAGTCATCAAAAGAGATAAGGAAGGACACTTCATATTCATCAAAGGAAAAATCAACCAAGATGAACTCTCAATCCTAAATATCTATGCCCCAAATACAAGGGCACCTACATACGTAAAAGAAACCTTACTAAAGCTCAAAACACACATGGCACCTCACACAATAATAGTGGGAGATTTCAACACCCCACTCTCATCAATGGACAGATCATGGAAACAGAAATTAAACAGTGATGTAGACAGACTAAGAGAAGTCATGAGCCAAATGGACTTAACGGATATTTATAGAACATTCTATCCTAAAGCAAAAGGATATACCTTCTTCTCAGCTCCTCATGGTACTTTCTCCAAAATTGACCATATAATTGGTCAAAAAACGGGCCTCAACAGGTACAGAAAGATAGAAATAATCCCATGCGTGCTATCGGACCACCACGGCCTAAAACTGGTCTTCAATAACAATAAGGGAAGAATGCCCACATATACGTGGAAATTGAACAATGCTCTACTCAATGATAACCTGGTCAAGGAAGAAATAAAGAAAGAAATTAAAAACTTTTTAGAATTTAATGAAAATGAAGATACAACATACTCAAACTTATGGGACACAATGAAAGCTGTGCTAAGAGGAAAACTCATAGTGCTGAGTGCCTGCAGAAAGAAACAGGAAAGAGCATATGTCAGCAGCTTGACAGCACACCTAAAAGCTCTAGAACAAAAAGAAGCAAATACACCCAGGAGGAGTAGAAGGCAGGAAATAATCAAACTCAGAGCTGAAATCAACCAAGTAGAAACAAAAAGGACCATAGAAAGAATCAACAGAACCAAAAGTTGGTTCTTTGAGAAAATCAACAAGATAGATAAACCCTTAGCCAGACTAACGAGAGGACACAGAGAGTGTGTCCAAATTAACAAAATCAGAAATGAAAAGGGAGACATAACTACAGATTCGGAGGAAATTCAAAAAATCATCAGATCTTACTATAAAAACCTATATTCAACAAAATTTGAAAATCTTCAGGAAATGGACAATTTCCTAGACAGATACCAGGTATCGAAGTTAAATCAGGAACAGATAAACCAGTTAAACAACCCCATAACTCCTAAGGAAATAGAAGCAGTCATTAAAGGTCTCCCAACCAAAAAGAGCCCAGGTCCAGACGGGTTTAGTGCAGAATTCTATCAAACCTTCATAGAAGACCTCATACCAATATTATCCAAAATATTCCACAAAATTGAAACAGATGGAGCCCTACCGAATTCCTTCTATGAAGCCACAATTACTCTTATACCTAAACCACACAAAGACACAACAAAGAAAGAGAACTTCAGACCAATTTCCCTTATGAATATCGACGCAAAAATACTCAATAAAATTCTGGCAAACCGAATTCAAGAGCACATCAAAACAATCATCCACCATGATCAAGTAGGCTTCATCCCAGGCATGCAGGGATGGTTTAATATACGGAAAACCATCAACGTGATCCATTATATAAACAAACTGAAAGAACAGAACCACATGATCATTTCATTAGATGCTGAGAAAGCATTTGACAAAATTCAACACCCCTTCATGATAAAAGTCCTGGAAAGAATAGGAATTCAAGGCCCATACCTCAACATAGTAAAAGCCATATACAGCAAACCAGTTGCTAACATTAAACTAAATGGAGAGAAACTTGAAGCAATCCCACTAAAATCAGGGACTAGACAAGGCTGCCCACTCTCTCCCTACTTATTCAATATAGTTCTTGAAGTTCTAGCCAGAGCAATCAGATAACAAAAGGAGATCAAAGGGATACAGATCGGAAAAGAAGAGGTCAAAATATCACTATTTGCAGATGACATGATAGTATATTTAAGTGATCCCAAAAGTTCCACCAGAGAACTACTAAAGCTGATAAACAACTTCAGCAAAGTGGCTGGGTATAAAATTAACTCAAATAAATCAGTTGCCTTCCTCTATACAAAAGAGAAACAAGCCGAGAAAGAAATTAGGGAAACGACACCCTTCATAATAGACCCAAATAATATAAAGTACCTCGGTGTGACTTTAACCAAGCAAGTAAAAGATCTGTACAATAAGAACTTCAAGACACTGAGGAAAGAAATTGAAGAAGACCTCAGAAGATGGAAAGATCTCCCATGCTCATGGATTGGCAGGATTAATTTAGTAAAAATGGCCATTTTACCAAAAGCAATCTACAGATTCAATGCAATCCCCATCAAAATACCAATCCAATTCTTCAAAGAGTTAGACAGAACAATTTGCAAATTCATCTGGAATAACAAAAAACCCAGGATAGCTAAAGCTATCCTCAACAATAAAAGGACTTCAGGGGGAATCACTATCCCTGAACTCAAGCAGTATTACAGAGCAATAGTGATAGAAACTGCATGGTATTGGTACAGAGACAGACAGATAGACCAATGGAATAGAATTGAAGACCCAGAAATGAACGCACACACCTATGGTCACTTGATTTTTGACAAAGGAGCCAAAACCATCCAATGGAAAAAAGATAGCATTTTCAGCAAATGGTGCTGGTTCAACTGGAGGGCAACATGTAGAAGAATGCAGATCGATCCATCCTTATCACCCTGTACAAAGCTTAAGTCCAAGTGGATCAAGGACCTCCACATCAAACCAGACACACTCAAACTAATAGAAGAAAAACTAGGGAAGCATCTGGAACACATGGGCACTGGAAAAAATTTCCTGAACAAAACACCAATGGCTTATGCTCTAAGATCAAGAATCGACAAATGGGATCTCATAAAACTGCAAAGCTTCTGTAAGGCAAAGGACACTGTGGTTAGGACAAAACGGCAACCAACAGATTGGGAAAAGATCTTTACCAATCCTACAACAGATAGAGGCCTTATTTCCAAAATATACAAAGAACTCAAGAAGTTAGACCGCAGGGAAACAAATAACCCTATTAAAAAATGGGGTTCAGAGCTAAACAAAGAATTCACAGCTGAGGAATGCCAAATGGCTGAGAAACACCTAAAGAAATGTTCAACATCTTTAGTCATAAGGGAAATGCAAATCAAAACAACCCTGAGATTTCACCTCACACCAGTGCGATTGGCTAAGATCAAAAACTCAGGTGACAGCAGATGCTGGCGAGGATGTGGAGAAAGAGGAACACTCCTCCATTGTTGGTGGGATTGCAGACTGGTAAAACCATTCTGGAAATCAGTCTGGAGGTTCCTCAGAAAATTGGACATTGAACTGCCTGAGGATCCAGCTATACCTCTCTTGGGCATATACCCAAAAGATGCCTCAACATATAAAAGAGACACGTGCTCCACTATGTTCATCGCAGCCTTATTTATAATAGCCAGAAAATGGAAAGAACCCAGATGCCCTTCAACAGAGGAATGGATACAGAAAATGTGGTACATCTACACAATGGAATATTACTCAGCTATCAAAAACAACGAGTTTATGAAATTCGTAGGCAAATGGTTGGAACTGGAAAATATCATCCTGAGTGAGCTAACCCAATCACAGAAAGACATACATGGTATGCACTCATTGATAAGTGGCTATTAGCCCAAATGCTTGAATTACCCTAGATCCCTAGAACAAACGAAACTCAAGACGGATGATCAAAATGTGAATGCTTCACTCCTTCTTTAAATGAGGAAAAAGAATACCCTTGGCAGGGAAGGGAGAGGCAAAGATTAAAACAGAGACTGAAGGAACACCCATTCAGAGCCTGCCCCACATGTGGCCCATACATATACAGCCACCCAATTAGACAAGATGGATGAAGCAAAGAAGTGCAGACCGACAGGAGCCGGATGTAGATCGCTCCTGTGAGACACAGCCAGAATACAGCAAATATAGAGGCGAATGCCAGCAGCAAACCACTGAACTGAGAATAGGTCCCCTATTGAAGGAATCAGAGAAAGAACTGGAAGAGCTTGAAGGGGCTTGAGACCCCAAAAGTACAACAATGCCAAGCAACCAGAGCTTCCAGGGACTAAGCCACTACCTAAAGACTATACATGGACTGACCCTGGACTCTGACCCCATAGGTAGGAATGAATATCCTAGTAAGAGCACCAGTGGAAGGGGAAGCCCTGGGTCCTGCTAAGACTGAACCCCCAGTGAACTAGTCTATGGGGGGAGGGCGGCAATGGGGGGAGGGTTGGGAGGGGAACACCTATAAGGAAGGGGAGGGGGGAGGGGGATGTTTGCCCGGAAACCGGGAAAGGGAATAACACTCGAAATGTATATAAGAAATACTCAAGTTAATAAAAAAAAAAAAAAGAAGTTGCTTTAGCTTTTAGCAGCCTGTTCCTGAGCTCTGAAGAAGCTTGCATTCTTTTGAACAACCTGGTCTTTCTTCTAGGCAAGAGACATGTTGGGATGATTCCATCTCTCCTTCTTCACTTCTCTCTTGGGCTTCTTCTCAGACTGGATTCTCTCAGATAGCAGAATGAGTTTTCTTATAAATCTCTTCCATCATGTCTGGAATTACACTGTTCTTGATGCACTGAGAAAATTATTTCTTATACACATCTTCATATTCCTCCACTAGTAGCACATATAGTCTGCCACATTCTGACCCATGATGTGTTTCCGATGTACCTCTGCATTGAACTACTTGCTTTCAGAGACATAACCAGGAAATCAATTGGTACTATGAGGGATAGATAAGCCTCCATCCACAGCTCCCTTGAGGACCACAAAAATTTTATTGCCAGTTTTAATTTGGGCAAGACCTGCATCCAAATAGCAAGTGAAGGTATAAGGCTGAATGTCAATGTTTTCCACATTGTATTTATCTTCCTTCACATCCACTTGGACTTCATAGATCTTGTCTATGCCAAATCTAAGTTTGCAGACCAGCAGCAGGCCAGTGCAATAGGCTGAAGCATAATTTGTAAGACTAAATTTCACATCATATTTTGGAAATTCATATGCATGTGCTACACAGATCATCATATTCCCTTCTATAGGAGCATATGCTGTCCAGAAGGTGATATCTCCGTTAGTTACATGAACTATCATCCTATATTTGGGTGTGTTGTTCTTATTTTTGTCATGGATCACCAATCATTTCTGTGCATAGTAGTCAGTTTTACCCTCTTATTGCCATCTAAATCTCCCTTGATATTTTTTAAAGTAGGCCTTATACTTGACAACTTTCCTGAACCTCATCCTGCAGAACAGAGACCCACAACTAGGGCTCCATGCAGACCTGCAGTGTTGGCTTCCTTAGAGGGAAAAAGATCAGTGTCTCATAACTCTGAGTCACATTTTTAACCCTTGCACATAAACCCTCTAACTTCATGGTCTTCCAATACCTAAAAGAACCACTTAGTGTATATCCAGATACCAGTCATGTGGTTAACCTATTCCCCTGGCTAATCCATTTCTATATGAAACTTTATCGTGATCTTCTATATCCCATATTAATAAAAATTTCAAAAATACTTCAAGGAAGAATATGTCCCATTTTCTTCAGCTATACACTGTCTCACTTGTAGCTCCTCAAACCCCAATAATATTGTCACAACTGGAGCCTTTACTATGTAATGCATCACTGCTAAAACCTCTATCACCTAACCCATATCAACTGAGAGAACTACAACTTAAATTTCACAATACCCCATGAAACATCTTAATCACATTCTCAAAACTTGCTACTATACATACATACTCCTACTATACAAAAAATTGGGCACTGATCCCAGAGGCCTTAGAGTCAGTGCCCTCTCACAGATTGACAGTACACATATTCACTCATTCTTTCTGCCATACTCAAGGCCCAACTGCTTACTCATGTCTGCATCATCATTTTTAATAGTTTTTAAAAACTAAAATAAATCATTTACTTTACCATGGTTGATCTCACCAAACCCAGTCACTATTGCTGATGCCAAGAAATACTTGATGACAGGAGCCTGGTACAGCTGTCCCATGAGAGACTCCACCAAATCCTTATTGATACAGATGAGGATGCTTACAGCTAACCACCAGAATCAACATGGAGATTGGAATGGAGGAGCTGAAGGTGTTTGCAACCCCATAAGAAGAACAACCAACCAGATCCCCTAGTGCTCTTAGGGACTAAACCACCAAACAATGAGTACACATGGAAGGACCCATGTCTTCAAACTCATATGTAGCAGAAGATGACCTTGTCTGAGCCTGTGAAGGCTCATTTCCCCAGTGTAGCAGAGTGCCTGTGAGTTGAGGCAGGTGTGGGTGGGTAGGAGGGAAAGCATTCTTATAGAAGCAGAGGTAGGTGTATGGCATAGAGGGGAACTTGGAAAGGAAATAACATTTGAAATGCAAATGAATAAACTATGCAATAAAAATAAAATAAAAATAAAAAGAAACTTCAATTTTAAAAGGTAAAAGGCAGCAAATGCAATTTAATACAGCAAAATTACAATTAAATCAAGTGAACCCTGCTTACAGTTTCTCCCTTCAGTACATGGGTCAAGGACCAATGAGAGAAAGATAGATCTATGCTCTAGATTTTTACTTAAGAAATGATAAATGGTGAAATTACCAATATCACTGATTGATTCTGCAATAAACTATTACTTACATTTCTAAATAATTACAAAAATAATTTCATGACTTTTACATTTTGATCAACATTCTCAGAGTAGTTTAATTTAATTACCTTTGGAGATTATGTTTGTAAATGAACATGTGACCATTAGTCTGTACATACTCAAGACAAATAGACAAATAGGATTCCATTTCTGCACTATTAATCCATTTCCAAGGCATAATCTTACAAGTCCACTTCAATGAATAGTTATAAAATTATCTTCTTTGATCTGATTTTTAAGCAAACAACAACAAAAAAAACTGAGAAAGATAATTATTTTTGAATTATCTGTGGTTTCAATTTTAACTCATCTGTCCCTCCTGACTATTTTTATTAGTTAGCTTTATGTCTAAAATCAATTAAATTAATAATTTTACCATAACATGTTTTTAAGTGAAAATTTCAGCCGATTCAATTGTAATTTTGCTATATTCCTGTACATTGTATATTTTGAAAGACATGTAATTGTTTCTTTTAAGATAGTTATTACTATGATATCTTAAGTCCTTATGCCCTTAGTTGACTCATGAGTCACCTACATACTGCAATTTAAAACCTGTATTAAATTGTATTTGCTGCCTTCTAAAAATGAAGTTAATTAGTTTCAGTTCCCATGCTGGTGAAAGATCAGTCACCATGGTAAAGTAAAAGATTTATTTCAGTTTTTAAAAACACTGAGGCAAATGAAGTGCTCTCTTATATGCCTGCATGGAGTTTGTCCTACAACCAGCCTGGGACATGCTACACAGTAGTGGCTCTGCCTAAGAAAGACCTCACAGCTCTGGCATGCATGTTTATCCATGTAATGAAGTTCACTGTTGAGGACTGCAGCATCAACACTGGAAAAGTCAATAAAGAAGACTATGAGGATGAGTATGTGCTAGAGGATCTGTCGCTGAGCATATCCAGAAAGTCATGAAGTGACTTTGAGGAGTGAACTTTGAGGAGGCCTGGGATGAGGCTGAGAATGAGTTTGAGAAGGAGGAAACATTCACGCAGCCTTCTATCCAGACACTTAAAAAGGCTGTGGGCAATATTTTGAAGTTCTTGGAAATGTGTCCTTGTGAAAGGTCAGACAAAGTGCCAGAAAACATGAACACTCACATGCTGCTGCTAGGTGGAGTGTTCCAGCATGGTGAAGATATCCTTGTACATTCCCAGTTTTTGTTTTTGGAAATAGTGACAATGCAGGTGACAGGCAGAAGCTCAGAAGAGCTTCCAGTAGATATCATTTTGGCATCCGTGGGCTAAACCTCTGGCCACCCTATTTCTATCTTGTCCAACCCTATGTCAAAGCTATTCCTTCCCTTTGAAGCAGGTGGAAAGACCCTTCCCCAGATCTCTGTGTTAGAAAACAATCAAGAATCAATATACTTTTTTAAACACTTCCATCTTATCATTCAGGAATGCTAGGGTAGGTTTTGTTACCTTGCCTATGAAGAAATGGCACAAATGAATACAATGCTCAGACTTTTCTGGAATATTTATACCTTTCCACATTAAAAAAACAAACAAGCAAACAAACACTTAAAGTGGTGCTGTAGAGGTGACTAAGCAGCTGAAAGTAGGTACTCTTTTTGAAGAGTATTCAAGTCCAGTTCTAGCACTCATGTTAGGTGGTTACAAACACAATAATTCCAGCTTTAGGAGATCTAATGCCTTTGGCCTCCATCCATATCAACAGACATATACTTATCTCTACTTAGACACACTGAAAAAATATTTTTAAAAATTAAAACAATACTCAAAGGAATAGGATACTGAAAATTATCTTAGAATCAAGACTTTTGGAAAATAGTGAATTTAATTTTTTTTTACTATTTCCTCTTATATAACACTTAGAAATATGGTCAGAAAGAGGTTCTGATTGTCCCTGTAAGAACCTGTAGTCATGAACACATATTAACATAGAAATACACATAGTAAAAATATAAAACCCCATAAAATAGATACAATGCTTAATGGCATGGAAAAGTTGAGTTATCAATAATAGAAAATGCTATATGTTAATAAAAGTTGAACAAATATAATCTCAATTACAGCAAAACTAAGAGTAAGTCTCATGTCATAATAGTTAAAATACAAAAGCATACAATTATAAAATAAAACGAAGAAAATGAACATCATAACCATGTCTGTACTTAATTATTGCTCCCAAAATATGACAACAGATTTCAGAAAGAAAAAGAAAAAGAATGTATAAATAATGAAATCATCAAATATACCTTGATATTGTCAATACTTCAAAATAAACAAAGTAAAATTAAGTGTTACACATAGATATTTGAGCAGTAATCATATTTTAGGATATGAATAGAACTTGCTAGATATAGCGAAAACACTTTAAAAATGATAAAGCAAAATTTAGGTCATAAAGAAAACTTTCATAAATAGCAAGTGGATAATAGTAATATTACATTTCTTGACTATAATCTACCAACATTAAAAATTAAAAAGAGATTTCAATATACAAAATTTTAATTTCAAAAATCAGTCTAAGGTTATTCATATATATATATATATATATATATATATATATATATATACATATTGAGACAGTGTTTTGCTATTTAGCTCTGATTGCTTTGAAATTTACTTTGTAGACAGTTGGCCTCAGACTCAGAGATCTGCTTGTTTCTGCCTCCCAGGTGATAGTATTGAAAGAGTGTGTCACCACCACCCTACCCTAAAGTGATTTTTAAATAGCAATGAAGATATAAAATTAGTTCAGAAACATTTCCAAATGAGTGGCATTCAAAATTACAATGCAAAGTATACAAGAACACATATATTTTATATTCAAATTTATTTAGGGAAAGGTAGATACCTACATTCATAAAGAAAAATAAAACTTAAAAATATGGAATGATAGGGGTACAGTTAATGAAACGATTAATTCATACAATCAACAAAATGAAAAACTAGTTTTAAAGGATTTACAAATGAATAAATATTGACAAGTAGATTAAGAAAAAGAAGATATGACTTCGGTTTTTAGCAGGATTCCCAAACTTGTGGATCCCGGCCTGCAGCAGCTCACGGCTCCCAAACCCCGTGGGAGAGAGAACTCACTGCCCGGACTAGTAGGCACTCCTGAGACTGCAGAGCAGAAGAGACCACCAACACTGCCCACCCCTGCCCATATCCCTGGCCCAAGAGGAAACTGTATACGACTTCTGGGTTCCTGGAGATAAGAGCACAGGAACAGCAGGTCCCCTGCATCTGAGACACCACTGGAACCTGAAGGGACCGACCAGATAAACAGTTCTCTGCACCCAAATCCTGTGGGAGGGAGAGCTAAACCTTCAGAGAGGCAGACACGCCTGGGAAACCAAAAGAGACTACACTCTGCACACATTACTGATTCGAGAGGAAAACACCAAACGCCATCTGCAACCCTGGTGCACGGAATCTCCTGGAAAGGGCAGCACAGATCTTCCTGGTGGCTGCCCCCGCGGAGAGCTCATAAGCAACACCCCACGAGCAAACTTGAGCCTCGGGACCACAGGTAAGACAAACCTTCCTGCTCCAAGTGACCTGCCTGGTGAACTCAAGACACAGGCCCACAGGAACAGCTGAAGACCTGTAAATAGGAAAAACGACAACACACCCAAAAGCAGAACTCTCTGTTGCCATAACTGGCTGATAGAAAACAGGAAAACAGGTCTACAGCATTCCTGACACACACACTTATAAGACAGTCTAGACACAGTCAGAAATAGCAGAACAAAGTAAAACCAGAGATAATCTGATGGCAAGAGGCAAGCGCAGGAACACAAGCAACAGAAACCAACACTACATGGCATCATCAGAGCACAATTCTCCCAACAAAGCAAACACTGAATATCCAAACACACCAGAAAAGCAAGATCTAGTTTCAAAATCATATTTGATCATTATGCTGAAGGACTTCAAGAAAGACATGAAGAACTCCCTTAGAAAACACAGGAAAACATAAATAAACAAGTAGAAGCCTACAGAGAGGAATCACAAAAATCCCTGAAAGAATTCCAGGAAAACACAATCAAACAGTTGAAGGAATTAAAAATGGAAATAGAAGCAATCAAGAAAGAACACATGGAAACAACCCTGGACATAGAAAACCAAACGAAGAGACAAGGAGCCGTAGATACAAGCTTCACCAACAGAATAAAAGAGATGGAAGAGAGAATCTCAGGAGCAGAAGATTCCACAGAAATCGTCAACTCAACTGTCAAAGATAATGTAAAGCGGAAAAAGCTACTGGTCCAAAACATACAGGAAATCCAGGACTCAATGAGAAGATCAAACCTAAGATTAATAGGTATACAAGAGAGTGAAGACTCCCAGCTCAAAGGACCAGTAAATATCTTCAACAAAATCATAGAAGAAAACTTCCCTAACCTAAAGAAAGAGATACCCATAAGCATACAAGAAGCATACAGAACTCCAAATAGATTGGACCAGAAAAGAAAGTCCTCCTGTCACATAATAGACAAAAAAAAATTGCACAAAATAAAGAAAGAATATTAAAAGCAGTAAGGGAAAAAGGTCAAGAACATATAAAGGCAGACCTATCAAAATCACACCAGACTTTTTGCCAGAGGCTATGAAAGCCAGAAGATCTTGGACAGATGTCATACAGACCCTAAGAGAACACAAACGCCAGCCCAGGTTACTGTATCCTGCAATACTCTCAATTAACATAGATGCAGAAACCAGGATATTCCACGACAAAACCAAATTTACACAATATCTTTCTTCAAATCCAGCACTACAAAGGATGATAAATGGTAAAGCCCAACATAAGGAGGCAAGCTACACCGTAGAAAAAGCAAGAAACTAATCGTGTTGCCAACAAAACAAAGAGAAGAAAAGCACACAAACATAACCTCACATCCAAATATGAATATAACAGGAAGCAATAATCACTATTCCTTAATATCTCTCAACATCAATGGCCTCAACTCCCCAATAAAAAGACATAGGTTAACAAACTGGATATGCAATGAGGACCTTGCATTCTGCTGCCTACAGGAAACACACCTCAGAGACAAAGACAGACACTACCTCAGAGTGGAAGGCTGGAAAACAACTTTCCAAGCAAATGGTCAGAAGAAGCAAGCTGGAGTAGCCATTCTAATATCAAATAAAATCAATTTCCAACTAAAAGTCATCAAAAGAGATAAGGAAGGACACTTCATATTCATCAAAGGAAAAATCCACCAAGATGAACTCTCAATCCTAAATATCTATGCCCCAAATACAAGGGCACCTACATATGTAAAAGAAACCTTACTAAAGCACAAAACACACATTGCACCTCAAACAATAATAGGAGGAGATTTCAACACCCCACTATCATCAATGGACAGATCATGGGAACAGAAATTAAACAGAGACGTAGACAAACTAAGAGAAGTCATGAATCAAATGGACTTAACAGATATTTATAGAACATTCTATCCTAAAGCAAAAGGATATACCTTCTTCTCAGCTCCTCATGGTACTTTCTCCAAAATTGACCATATAATTGGTCAAAAAACGGGCCTGAAAAGGTACAGAAAGATAGAAATTATCCCATGCGTGCTATCAGACGACCACGGCCTAAAGCTGGTCTTCAATAACAATAAGGGAAGAATGCCCACCTATACGTGGAAGTTGTACAATTCTCTACTCAACAATAACCTGGTCAAGGAAGAAATAAAGAAAGAAATTAAAGACTTCTTAGAATTTAAGTAAAATGAAGGTACAACATACTCAAACTTATGCGACACAATGAAAGCTGTGCTAATAGGAAAACTCATAGCTCTGAGTGCCTGCAGAAAGAAACAGGAGAGAGCATATGTCAGCAGCTTGACAGCACACCTAAAAGCTCTAAAACCAAAAGAAGCAAATACACCCAGGAAGAGTAGAAGATAGGTAATAATCAAATTCAGAGCTGAAATCAGCCAAGTAGAATCAAAAAGGACCATAGAAAGAATCAACAGAACCAAAAGTTGGTTCTTTGAGAAAATCAACAAGGTAGATAAACCCTTGGCCAGACTAATGAGAGGACACAGAGAGTTTGTACAAATTAACAAAATCAGAAATGAAAAGGGAGACATAACTACAGAATCAGAGGAAATTCAAAAAATCATCAGACCTTACTATAAAAGCCTATATTCAACAAAACTTGAAAATCTTCAGGAAATGGACAATTTCCTAGACAGATACCAGGTACCAAAGTTAAATCAGGAACAGATAAACCAGTTAAACAACCCCATATCTCCTCAGGAAATAGAAGCAGTCATTAAAGGTCTCCCAACCAAAAAGAGCCCCGGTCCAGACTGGTTTAGTGCAGAATTCTATCAGAACTTCATAAAAGACCTCATACCAATAATATCCAACCTATTCCAAAAAATTGAAACAGATGGAGCACTACCGAATTCCTTCTATGAAGCCACAATTACTCTTATACCTAAACCACACAAAGAGCCAACAAAGAAAGAGAACTTCAGACCAATTTCCCTTATGAATATCGACACAAAAATACTCAATAAAATTCTGGCAAACCGAATTCATGAGCACATCAAAACAATCATCCAACATGATCAAGTAGGCTTCATCCCAGGCATACAGGGATGGTTTAATATACGGAAAACCATCAATGTGATCCATTATATAAACAAACTGAAAGAAGAAAACCACATGATCATTTCATTAGATGCTGAGAAAGCATTTGACAAAATTCAACACCCCTTCATGATAAAAGTCCTGGAAAGAATTGGAATTCAAGGCCCATACCTAAACATAGTAAAAGCCATATACAGCAAATCAGTTGCTAACATTAAACTAAATGGAGAGAAACTTGAAACAATCCCACTAAAATCAGGGAATAAACAATGCTGCCCACTCTCTCCCTACTTATTCAATATAGTTCTTGAAGTTCTAGCCAGAGCAATCATACAACAAAAGGAGATCAAGTTGATACAGATCGGAAAAGAAGAAGTCAAAATATCACTATTTGCAGATCATATGATAGTATATTTAGGTGATCCAAAAAGTTTCACCAGAGAACTACTAAAGCTGATAAACAACTTCAGCAAAGTGGCTGGGTATAAAATTAACTCAAATAAATCAGTAGCCTTCCTATACACAAAAGAGAAAGTAGCCGAGAAAGAAATTAGGGAAATGACACCCTTCATAATAGACCCAAATAATATAAAGTACCTCGGTGTGACTTTAACCAAGCAAGTAAAAGATCTGTACAATAAGGACTTCAAGACTCTGAAGATAGAAATTGAAGAAGACCTCAGAAGATGGAAAGATCTCCCATGCTCAAGGATTGGCAGGATTAATATAGTAAAAATGGCCATTTTACCAAAAGCGATCTACAGATTCAATGCAATCCCCATCAAAATACCAATCCCTTTTTTCAAAGTGTTAGACAGAACAATTTGCAAATTCATCTGGAATAACAAAAAACCCAGGATAGCTAAAGCTATCCTCAACAATAAAAGGACTTCAGGGCGAATCACTATCCCTGAACTCAAGCAGTATTACAGAGCAATAGTGATAAAAACTGCATGGTATTGGTACAGAGACAGACATATAGGCCAACAGAACAGAATTGAAGACCCAGAAATGAACCCACATACCTATGGACCCTTGATTTTTGACAAAGGAGCCAAAAACATCCAATGGAAAAAAGATAGCTTTTTCAGCAAGTGGTGCTGGTTCAACTGGAGGTGAACATGTAGAAGAATGCAGATTGATCCATGCTTATCACCCTGTACAAAGCTTAAGTCCAAGTGGATCAAGGACCTCCACATCAAACCAGATACACTCAAACTAATAGAAGAAAAACTAGGGCAGCATCTGGAACACATGGGCACTGGAAAAAATTTCCTGAACAAAACACCATTGCCTTATGTTCTAAGATCAAGAATCAACAAATGGGATCTCATAAAACTGCAAAGCTTGTAAGGCAAAGGACAATGTGGGTAGGACAAAATGGCAACCAACAGATTGGGAAAAGATCTTTACCAATCCTACAACATATAGAGACCTTATATCCAAAATATACAAAGAACTCAAGAAGGTAGACTGCAGGGAGACAAATAACCCTATTAAAAAATGGGGTTCAGAGCTAAACAAAGAATTCACAGCTGAGGAATGCCGAATGGCTGAGAAACACCTAAAGAAATGTTCAACATCTTTAGTCATAAGGGAAATGCAAATCAAAACAACCCTGAGATTTCACCCCACACCAGTGAGAATGGCTAAGATCAAAAACTCAGGGGACAGCAAATGCTGGCGAGGATGTGGAGAAAGAGGAACACTCCTCCATTGTTGGTGGGATTGCAGACTGGTACAACCATTCTGGAAATCAGTCTGGAGGTTCCTCAGAAAATTGGACCTTGAATTGCCTGAGGATCCAGCTATACCTCTCTTGGGCATATAGCCAAAAGATGCCCCAACATGTAAAAAAGACAGGTGCTCCACTATGTTCATAGCAACCCTATTTATAATAGCCAGAAAATGGAAAGAA
The DNA here is from genome assembly GCF_021556685.1 of Rattus norvegicus. Taxonomy (NCBI): domain Eukaryota; kingdom Metazoa; phylum Chordata; class Mammalia; order Rodentia; family Muridae; genus Rattus; species Rattus norvegicus. The sequence goes on from NC_141554.1 coordinate 61,456,815, forward strand.
CCCAGATGCCCTTCAACAGAGGAATGGATACAGAAAATGTGGTACATCTACACAATGGAATATTACTCAGCTATCAAAAACAATGACTTTACGAAATTCATAGGCAAATGGTTGAAACTGGAAAATATCCTGAGTGAGGTAACCCAATCACAGAGAAACACACATGGTATGCACTCATTGATAAGTGGCTATTAGCCCAAATGCTTGAATTGCCCTAGATGCCTAGAACACATGAAACTCAAGACAGATGATCAAAATGTGAATGCTTCACTCCTTCTTTAAAAGGGGAACAAGAATACCCTTGGCAGGGAATAGAGATGCAAAGATTAAAACAGACACAGAAGGAACACCCATTCAGAGCCTGCCCCACATGTGGCCCATACGTATACAGCCACCCAATTAGACAAGATGCATGAAGCAAACAAGTGCAGGCAGACAGGAACCAGATGTAGATCTGTCCTGAGAGACACAGCCAGAATACAGCAAATTCATAGGCAAATGCCAGCAGCAAACCACTAATCTGAGAACAGGACCCCCGTTGAAGGGATCAGAGAAAGAACTGGAAGAGCTTGAAGGGGCTCGAGACCCCATATGAACAACAATGCCAATCATCCAGAGCTTCCAGGGACTAAGCCACTACCTAAAGACTATACATGGACTGACCCTGGACTCTGACCTCATAGGTAGCATTGAATATCCTAGTAAGATCATCAGTGTAAGAGGAATCCCTGGGTCCTGCTAAGACGTGATTGTGTGTCAGAGGCCTTGGTCCAGGCCATGTATGCTTTTTGGTTGGTGTCTCAGTCTCTGAGAGTTTCCAAGGGTCCAGATACCTTATTTTGGGCTAAGTGATCCAAAGTCTCTCACTCTGTACATTGTTCCATTGTGAATATTTTTGATAATTACTATCTTCTGCAAAAATAAGCTTTTCTGATGAGGGTTGTGTGATGTAGTGAACTATGAGGCATACCAATATGTCATTTGGTGTGATTTTATTGTTATATTCCTTTAGTGGTTTGACAAGCACCATTTGTGGAAATGTCTTTATCAAACTCCTCCCCTCAAGACTCAGGGTTCTTTATACAAGTGGACGTTGAAAGATTTTGAGAAAGATAGTGGATGTCTCCAAGGGAAAAAAAACGTCCATATACAGCAGGACATAAACAAGTATTAACTCACAGAGACTACAACAGCATGCAAAACAACTGCATCTGTCCAAGTACTAGATTTGAGAGGGGAAAGTGAACACAAAGTCACAATTCTGCCAAGAAGCTCTTTGCAATTAATGTCTCAGGGAAAAGGTGGTGGTGGTGGTGGTGGTGGTGGTGTGTGTGTGTGTGGGTGTGTGTGTATCTTATTAGGTATTATTATTATACCTTTAAGTTTCTTTCTCTGTTTTTTGTTTTTATTTTTCTTTATGAAAGAGAAGATATAAAGTTGAGTGAGTGAGGCAGTTAGGGAGAGTTTGGGAGGAAATAGAATAAAAAGAACATAATCAAAATACACTGAATAAAAAATGAAAATATTTTTAAGAAAAAGAAAGTAAGAAGGAATTTTGGGCTAATCAAAAATTTGACAAAAACGCATAATAGTCTTTCCATCTCTGCTCATTTAGTTCTTTCACACAAGCTGTATTTGAGCAGGAAGAACTGCTTCTGAAAACTATGTACTCCACTGATTATGTCCTTTTGAATAAATTATCTATGTTTGAAAACATGAGCCCAAGATTCAAATGCCTGAAATAAATCTAAATACAATTACCACAAAAACATTAATTTTCATATATATATATATATATATATATATATATATATATATATATATATATATATATACCTTATTCATTTTTCTGTTTGTGTAATAACACACAAGGGCTAAAAGAACTTATGGAAGAGTTTATTTCGGCTATGGGATTATGGGATCAGAGGGAAAACCCATAATAGTTAGAGCTGGAAGCTAAGAGCTTACAAGTCCAATGTAGACATCGAGGGAGAATTAGAAGTAAAGTGAGGCTGTAAGTTCTCAGAGACTACCTCCAGTGATGTGCTTCCTCCAATAAGGGTCGATTACAGAACTTCCCCAAATAGCACCACCAGCTGTTGTCTAAGTGTTCAAATACTACCTGAGTGTAAGAAGCTCATTTTTTATTCAAACTACTATATTTCACTCCATAACACTCATAGAATCAAGGTCATATCATAATGTAAAATGTGTTGTCCTACAGTATTTTACAGTATTGATCGTTTCACAGTCAATGTCCAATTTTTCTTCTGAGAATTAAGGCAGTTTCTCAACTATACGCCTATAAAAAATTTTAAAAAATAGAAAGACAAGTAAGAGAAAAAATTGTAAACTTCTAATATAAAATGGCTTAGAATTTGCATATATATTCCAAAGTGAAAGAATAAGGCACAAGGAAGAAATACAGAAACAAGAAAGTCTCAAACTGAGAAGGGCAAACAGCAAATTCTATAGTTTTATGTCCAATATCTGGAACGTGAAGTGTCTGAGGTGACTCATTTCAGATTTTGCCCTCTGTACCATACATATTTCATTTGAGCAGGCTCCATTTCCTCTATGTGACTCATCTTTGTGGATACCTCACGATGCGGGCACCAACACCTTAATGACTCCACTTACTCCAGGCATTACATTCATAGCTTAATACAATGGCCTCCCAGAACCTCCTGGTCTCTTGGAACTTTTGCACAAGGACTACATTTCCACAGTGACTTTTTGAAGCATCAGAAGAAGAAAAAGTATTACCCCTTCACATTATATCATTCATAACTTCTAAGGCTGAACTATATAGCAGCAGCTTTCATTTACAATTGCTTTCTATAAGCACTGTATAATAAGTTGGAAGCTTACCTAGATAGAATAATACCCCATGACACATTTTATTGCTCTAATACAGAGCACGAAGCAACTCTTTACTGGCGTTAATATTAAAAATTACATCCAAATTTTCAGCTGTTTTGTACATTTTGACTGTTTGTTAAATTAAGTTCCATGGTGCTGTTTTTCATTGTAACTTGCATCAGATTGTCAATAATAATAATGCCAAAAGCTTATTCTTATGCTTTCTGAAAATTCCCTATATCATACAAATTAGTTCATTACACCTTTTAATTTTTTCATAAGATATATATTTTTTACACCCACCTGTTAATTTTTTCATAAAATATACAATTTTCTACACTCCTCCTGTATTCTCTTCATTTTCCTCCCCACCAACATTACCAACTTACCCCTCTCAATTTCTTGGAACATGAGGAATTAGAAGCCAGATTCCTTCCCAAAATACCACAAGAATGGACTGTAGCCCAGTTGCTGTGTAAGTCCTTGCTTCCCTTTGAAATGTCACAAGCCAAATCTCTGTAGTCTGCTTTACATTTAGAACTTTTATCTTCAGAACTCTGACTAGAACAGTTTGCTAAGCTCTGTTTACAGCATCCAAATGCTTTTCTATTACACGGTTCCAAAATCTCCCACATTCCTCCAAAAACATAGGTTCTTCACAGCAGCAGCCCAATATATGGTATCAACTTCTGTATTAGTTACTTTTCTATTACTGTGATAAAACATCATGACGAAATGAAATTTATGGAGGAAAAATGTATTTGAACTTAAGGCTCCAGACAGAAAAAGTCCATAATGGCAGGGCAGTCATAATGGCAGATGGTCAGAAAAAGAAGCTGAAATATTTTACTTTAACTACAAACAAAAAGCAGAGTCAATAAGGAGGAAGATAGGTAAAGTTATGGACTGTCAAAGCCTGCACTTAGTGATGCACTTCCTTCATCAAGAAACTACCACATAAAACTCAGAAAAACACAATCAACTAGAGAACAATTTCTGAGATACATGAGTCTTCCAGGACATTCCCCATTCAAACAACAACAAACACATTGTTTCTCAGTTATTGTTTGAGAAATTTTATGTACATATAATTTTTTGATAAAATTTAACCCCCATTCCCCTTCCCTCCAATTCCTTCAGATACTGTCCACCAGTATTTCTTCCCAAATTAATGTGTCTTAAAAAATATCAACATGGGCTCATTTAGTGTCTCTGTATGTTTATGAATGGGGGGAACATGTACTGCAGCACAGGTAGCCTTTTATGTGCTATATCCTTGAAGAAAACTGACTTTTCTTCTCCCAGTGACTATCAAATTGCCATTAACTATAAATAAAGATCATTTTCCATAGCAATGTGCTGAGTTCCATGTTCTTATAAGTATAGATAACAATATTCAGAAGTATGACTTAGTAATATAAAACTATTTCTTAAATGTAAAAAGGTTTAAATATTATAAAACATACCAATGTTAATTTTCATTTAAATAGTGATTGAGGTGTTATAAGTTATTTCAACTAATTAAATATACAAATTTGTTATTTAACAATTCAAAATTAAGAATGCTGTTATTATAATTTCTCCCTGATCAGAAATCTAAAATGATTTTCTTATGGTAAATATGCTTTTTGCACTTTACAGCAAATATTTTTATTAGAATACACCTACTGTAGACTGTTCTCTCTGCCATATCAATCACATATTACTTATGATCTAGGAATCATTTTAACCAAGAACAAGTCAGATATTTGTAAAGCAGCTCTATTTTCCTCCTGTTGTTAATTTTTAAGTTAATACACAATAATCAATTGGTCTCACTTTGTTGTTTTCATATATACATTGTTCTTATTGGTTCTCCTTCCTCATGAACTTTCCCTCCTCTCTTGCCTACTCTTCCTTCCCTAATAGTCCTTCCTTTTGTTTCATGCCCATCTTACATAGGATTTTACTTATTTATTTTATATATGTGAGCACACTGTAGCTGTCTTCAGACACACCAGAAGAGGGCAACAGATCTCATTACAGATGGTTGTGAGCCACCATGTGGTTGCTGGGAATTGAACTCAGGACCTCTGGAAGAGCAGTCAGGGCTCTTAACCACTGAGTCATCTCTCCAGACTCCTTCCATAGGATTTTAATATTGTGAACAGGCACTGTGACCAAGGCAAATCTCATAAGTACAAATTTTAATTGGGGCCAACTTACAGGTTCAGAGGTTCTATTTATTAACATCAAGGCAGGAGCACGGCAATGTCCAGGTAGGCATGGTGCAAGAGGGGCTGAGAGCTCAACATCTTCATCTGAATAACACTAGGCAAATACTGGCTCCCTTATGGTCAGGAGGAAGGTCTTAAAGCCCACTCCCATAGTGACATACTTCATCCAGCAAGGCCACACCTACCCCAGCAAGTCCACAACTCCAAAAAGTACCACACCTTGGGCTCAGCATATACAAACGAACACATTTCACTCCCCGGTCCCTATAGGGTTATTAGATATGAGTCTAAGGGAGCCATACATAACATAGCATAATGCAAAATACGTTTAATCGAACTTCAAAAGTTTCCACAGTCTAGAGCAGTCTCAACACTGTTAAAAGTCTAAAGATCAAAGTCTCTTCTGAGATTCATTCAACCTCTTAACTGTATACTCTCCAAAGCAAGGCAGGAAACCAGCTGGGCAAACTCCAAAATTCTGTATCTCCATGTCTGTTGTTTAAGCAGTCTTTTCACCTTTGTTGACTGCAACAAACTTCTTTCTCCTGTGCTTCTTCCATTCCCGGTTAGCAGTTTTCCTCAGCAGATATCCCATGGCTCTGGCATCTCAAACATCATGGAGTCTCCAAGGCAACTTCAACAGTACAGCTTCTTATTTCAATGTCTGGGATGCATACATGATCTTCTGGGCTCCTCCAAAAAGCTTGGGTCATATCTCCAGCTCTGCCCTCTGTAGAACTCTAGACACTGGTTGATTTCACCCCACTGCTGCTGTGGTTGAGCTTTGTGATAATCCTATGGTACTGGCATCTCCAATAAACTGGGGTCTTCCGATGCAACTATGTTTCACTAATAGACTCTCACAGGCTCTCTTCATGGTCCCATACCTCAACTACTTTGCACTATCTCTTCTGTCCTGTGCCATCGACTTCAACTGAGGCTGCACCTGAACCAGTAGCCCTCACTAACCTCTCACCATGCTGATCCCCAGGTGCTCCTCATGACCCCTTCATGCCTTCAAAATCAGTACCACCTGAGTGTTACCAAGTCCAGCTACAGCATGAGGTACAACCTTGGCTATCTCTGAAACACAGCTTTGCTGTGCTCTCAAAAAACACTTCCCGGAAGATTTTACCTCATTGATGCTGGTCTCTTCCTAATTACCATAAATTTCTTAACTCCAGCAAACCAACATCAATTGTCCCAGTAGTATCCTTCTCCTCTTAATTATGAAGCCAGAAAAACACATGGCCAAAGCTGCTGAGTTCTGCTGCTTGCTGGTGCTGGAACATGCCCCCCTCCTTGTTCTATTATCTTATCACTAGCTTCCTCTTTTTCAAAACCTTTATTGCCTAAGTTTGGTTGTCAAGGACTCTTACAATGTGTATTTACCTTGAATAAGAGAGTTGCTTGCTTATCTCCTGGAATTAAAGGTGTGTACAACCATGCTCGGATTTAAGCTTTTCTTCACCTACAAATTGCTTTGTCTCAGGCTGGCCTTGAACTCAGAGATGTGCGTAGCTTTATCTCTTGGGACTAAAGTTCTAAACCACCTAGCCTGGAGCTAAACTTAGTTGGGTAGAATCATGCCTCAAAATCCCACTCCCTTAGATTTTATCTCTTTGAATACTTACATCTATGACTTTACAAATAAACAAACAAACAAAAAAGGAGGCAGTGCAGTGTACTCAACACTATATAAGAATAATTATTAAACATATGTAGTATTAATAAATATCATATGAAATATGACAGTCTGAATATCACAGTCTGCATATGAAAATACTGTTGGATTCCCAGTATAGGACATTTACTTTTAGCTTGACTGTGAAAGGAGTATTATATTTTACTTGATACTTCAATAATTTATAGGATATTAGCAGAAACTGAGAATTTGTGATATGGACATTAGTAAAGGGATTGTAGAACACAGGAATGCCATAATCAACCTTTACTAGGTATGAAAGCATAGATATGCCATACCCAGGAATTTTGATGAAAAGAAAAAGGGCTTCCTGACATTGAGTTTGGAGAGGCCCTGAAGTTTAAGCCTACCTTTCAACTATGTTTAGATAGCACATGTGAAGACTTTTTGCATTAAAACAAAATAAAAATATACTTAAGCAAATTAGATGGAGTTAGCACATTAAATTTCTGTTTGTTCTACTTTTCTTTAGTTAGTTTTAACAATCAAAAGGAAAGATAACTCATCAATTCTCAATTTTATAAGAATGAGTATGCTGATGTTGTCCTCTTCCCCACTGATCTCATCTCTCCCGATGCTGTCCCCACGCATTCATAATCCACCCACAAAATGTATTCTATTTCCATTTCTCAGGGAGGGTCATGCGTTCTTCTTATTTGTGATGAGAAACATTATTAGGGACATGATATAAATTAAATATATTAAGAATATACATCCTCTCACTACAGTACCCTGTTGGAATATGTAACCTTCTATATTTTCATTGTGTCCCATAAGTTTGGGTATGTTGTACCTTCATTTTCATTAAATTCTAAAAAGTCTTTAACTTCTTGCTTTATTTCTTCCTTGACCAGGTTATTGTTGAGTAGAGCATTGTTCAACTTCCACGTATATGTGGGCATTCTTCCCTTATTGTTATTGAATACCATATTTGAACAAATATGATTTTGAAACTAGATCTTGCTTTTCTGGTGTGTTGGATCTTCTGAGTTTGCTTTGTTGGGAGAATTGTGCTCTGATTGAAAAGCTCTCAGGGAGTGAAAAGCTCTCAGGGAGAACTTTCCCTCGGGATGGAGACCCTCCAACTCCAAAGACCAGACCGAGACACCACAGGATGCAATCAGCAAGAGGATTTGGTTTATTGTCGGGATACACAGGCACAGGCACCTGCGGGCGCTTCAGTCACTCGGGGGACTGGCGCGCCCCACAGAACCAAGGATGGGCTTTTTTATAGGATTTTGGGGAGCAGAAGCAAGCATACAGAAGCAGATGCATGGTTACAGGGATATCATTGGTGGATTCTAATGTTTCTTAGCTACCTTCCTGAAACATAACGGCTGACTCGGCCCCCAAAGGGTTTAGCCCGGGGGCAAGTTTCCTAGCTATCTTCTTGAAACATAACAACTGACTCGGCCCCCCAAGGGTTCAGCCCGGGGGCAAGTTTCTTAGCTACCTTCTTGGAACATAACTACTGACTCGGCCCCCCACCAGGGTGTGGGACCTCTCCCGGGGCTTTTTTTCATTGTCAGGTGCTCAACCGAAGTCATCCTGTTGCCAGGCCTTCAACCAAACACATCTTGCTTGGCAGCCGCTGTGTACTCAGTGTTCTAACCTTTCCCTGAACCAGTCATCTTAAGTACAGCCTTGCAAAATGGCGTTACTGCTGCTAAGCTGGGGTCTTTCATTCCCCCATTTTTCTTGCTAACTTTGAGTGAAATCTTTCACTCGACTTGGTCAAGAAATTTCTGTCTGGTGGGGGCTTATTCCCCCACTGACTCTAGGCCACAAAAGGGCTAGGAGGAGCCACGTAGGTGTTTTAACTTTAAGGGGTTTGGAGTGTGCTGAACTCTCCATGTCTGGGGTGTAGTGTTGTGATTAGTCAATTCCTCAGACCGGACTGTCTTGACGTGTGGTGTGTGGATCTAAGCCGAGACTCCGTCTACCTTTAGGGCGGTCGGGGTAGTCAGGAGGACGTTGTAGGGTCCTTTCTACCGTGGCTCGAGATTCTTGGTCTGGTGTCTGTGCACCCACACGGTGTCTCTAATCTGGAACAGGTGTGGCACCACCGGATGTTCAAGCTTGTCCTGGTAAGCAGCGGCCAAAGGTCTCCAGACGTCTCTCTGCACAATCTGTAGGGCCTGTAAATGGGCCCTCAGAGAAGGGCTGTCAGCAAAATCAGCAATGTTTGAATCAAAGAAATGGACAAATGGGGGTGGTGTTCTATATATTATTTTAAAAGGAGTTAGACCATGGGGGCCCGGGGTATTCCGGGCCCGATATAGAACTAGGGGAAGGAGGGCCACCCAATCCTTTGAGCCAGTTGCAAGCGTAAGTTTGGATAAAGTCTCCTTAATTGTTCTATTCATGTGTTCTACCTGACCTGAACTCTGGGGTCTATAGGCACAATGTAATTTCCAATCAATCCCCAGCAATTTGGCCACCAACTGACTTACTTGGGAGACGAAAGCGCGCCCGTTGTCCGACCCCAACGCTTGAGGCATGCCATACCTGGGAAAGATTTCCTCGAGGAGCTTCTTGGTGACCATTTTTGTAGTCTCGTGCTTTGTGGGGAAGGCTTCGACCCATCCTGAGAAGGTGTCTACAAACACTAGGAGATACTTGTATCCATATATACCTGGTTTAATTTCAGTAAAACCAATTTCTCAATGGATGTCGGGACGGTGTCCCCTAGGATGAACTCCTTGTCCAATCATGGTCCTTCTCGGGTTAACCTGAGCGCACGCTTTGTAACTCTCAGTCACCTTTTGTATCGCTTTGTCCCGATTTAAAAAACACAGATTTATCTCTTCTCGATCTAGTCATCTTCTTAAACCCCAAATGGGTTAATTTATGTAAAAAGGAGATCAATTTAAAAGTCATTTTTATTGGCATCCTTTGTAGACCCACTGTTTTAGTTGAGGGTGGTAGATGGCCCCCATTTTTTTTAGGAGCTCTATGTCCTCATGGGCATAAACCCAACTGGTTTGTCCCATTGGTGGGGGCGTGGGTTGGTCTGGGCTATTTAAGGGCAAGATTTGTTTGCTCATGGCCGCTTCTCGAGCCGTGGCATCGGCCAGCCGGTTTCTTCGTGCCTCTGGGTTGTGCCCTTTTTGGTGTCCTGGACAATGTATAATACTCAGTCTTTTGGGCAAGAATAGGGCTTCTAAGAGGGCCAGAATTTTAGCCATATCTTTACCCTCAGATGTGAGCAGCCCCCGCCTCCGGTAGATCTCCCTGTGGATGTGTGCCGTGGCAAAGGCATAAAGGCTGTCTGTATATATATTTAGCCTCTTACCTTTTGCCATCTTGAGCGCCTGAGTCAAGGCGATGAGTTCAGCCCGTTGTGCGGAGGTACCAGCAGGCAGGGCTTTCGCCCAAATCACTTTGTCCTCCGTAGTGACCGCAGCTCCAGCCTTTCGCTCTCCCTCTGCCAAGAAGCTGTTGTCATCCGTGTACCATGTGTGGTCAGCATTCTGAAGAGGCTGGTCCGATAGGTCCGGCCTGGTTCCATGTACTTCTGCGAGGATTTGTAGGCAGTCATGTTGTTCTGCCTCCTCTGGTAGAGGAAGCAAGGTGGCAGGATTGAGGGCGACTACGGGCCCAAACTGAACCCGTTCTGCATCCAGTAACAAGGCTTGGTGCGAGAATTAGAGAGCAGCGGTCTGGGGGCTGCTTTACCAAGGCCTCCACTGCGTGGGGTGCTAGGATGGTGAGTGGCTGTCCCAAAGTCAATTTTCCAGCGTCCTTGATCAGGACAGCAATAGCAGCCACCATCCTTAGGCACGGTGGCCAGCCAGAGGCCACAGGGTCCAATTTCTTAGACAGGTAGGCCACAGGGCGTTTCTAGGGTCCCAACCTTTGTGTTAGGACCCCTTTAGCATACCCCTGTTTCTCATCGATGAACAGTTACTGAGCAAATTGTAAGGGTTTGGAACAGTTGGATGAATATCTTTTATCCTCTTGTTGACCTTTCTCAAGTCTTGTATTGGCCTATAATCTCCAGTGCCGGGTTTCTTAACAGGCAGAAGAGGCGTATTCCAAGGCGACCGGCAGGGGACTAGGATGCCTTGATCTAGAAGCCTCGTAATGTGAGGCCTTATACCTTGATAAGCTTCATGTGACAGGGGGTATTGTTTTATGGAGACTGGAGTTGTAATTAAGGGGGCTGTTGGAGCGCCAACCCCATCCCACCAGTCTCTGCCCAAGCCAGTGTCCTGTCCCGGTTCATATAGTCTATATTCATCCTCTAATTGTAGGGTTAGAACTTGAAGGGGAGTTCCCTGGGGGCCAGTTATTTGGGCCCCTCCTTCCTCAAAATGAATTTAGTTTGGTGAGCAGGTCACGGCCCAGCAGAGGGTACGGGCAGTCCGGAACATGTAAGAAGGAATGGGTCACCTTACCAGTAGCCAGCTGAACCCGGCGGTCCGTAGTCCATCGGTATTGTTTCTCACCAGTAGCTCTTTGTACCCAGGCCGTCCGGTCGCTGAGTTGTCCTGAAGCTTGAGTGAGGACTGAATGCTGGGCTCCTGTGTCTATCAGGAAAGTAACCGGCTGCCCCCCAACTTTAAGCGTTAGCCTGGGCTCAGGGGGGGCTCCTGGCCCTGACCTCCCTAATCTTTATCTAGAGCCAAGAGGGAGGTTCGTGGTCGAGGCTTTCGGGGTCCGCCAGGCTTCTTGGGGCACTCTCTGGCCCGGTGCCCTTTCTCTTTGTAATAGGCACATTGATCTTTATCCAGCTTCAGCCCCTTTCGAGCTCCCCCCTATCTCCCTTCCTTTCTTGGCCCTGAACTACGGCGGCCAAGATTCGACTCAATTCTCTCTCTTATTAAAAATCTTTTCAGCTTCTTTAAGTAAATCCTGTAATGTATAGCCCTGCAAATTTTCTAACCTCTGTAACTTAGTCCTGATATCTGGAGCAGCCTGCCAGATGAAGGACATAGAGACACTCGTCATTTGTCCTGGGTCATCTGGGTCATAGGGAGTGTACATACGGTAGGCCTCCTTAAGTCTCTCTAGAAAGGCGGAGGGAGTTTCCCCTGCTTCGTGTAATACCTGTTTTACCTGAGCCAAATTAGTAGGGCGTCGTATAGCCCCTCGGAGACCCGCTAGAAGCAACTGGCGATAAAGGCGTAGGTGTCCCTTACCTTCAGCTGTATTAAAATCCCAGTTTGGTCCTCAGGCAGCTGGGTGGGACGCCCATCATCTCCCAGAACATGCTTTCTGGCCTCTAGGAACACTCTTTGTTTTTATTTTTCTGAGGTTAAGAGGGCCTGTAAGAGCTGTTGGCAGTCATCCCAAGTAGGCTGGTGGGTAAGTAAAACAGATTCTATTAGGTCGGTGAGTGCCACCGGATCTTTGGAGAAAGAAGGGTTGTGTTGTTTCCAATTGTAAATGTCAGCTGCTGAAAACGGCCAGTATTGGGTCTGGCCACCGGTTCCCTGTCTAAGTGGGAAAGCCTGGGAGGTTGTATCTGGCACCACCTCGTGCTTATTGCGCGATCTCCCTGCGACAGGGGAGAAACCCTTATCAGACTGTGGCCCGGCAACTGATCTGGCCAGCGGCTCTGCCTCCTCCGTTTCAGCCGGGCCTGTCAGAGAGAAGATCTATGAGAGGGGAGTTTGGGTCTGCCGGGAGGACAGGTTTCTTAAGACGTGGCCGGCAGACCGGGCGGGGCCGAGGGGACAGGCTGGGGGTTGAGGGGAGGCCAATTCGGGTTCACGAAGGGTTCCGCCCGGGGGGGGGGGTTAAGGCGAGACTCTCTCAAGTGATAATATAAGGAACCTGGTCAGGATGTCCGTGGACGACCCGATCTTTAACCTGTAAAATAATGATCTTATTAAATGTGTCATTCACTGGCCATCCCGCTCCGAAAGTGGGCCACTCGGATGTGTAGAGAGTCTGTCATTTTTCTTTTTTTTTTAACCTCGACGGACTGGTTGTGTGCCCGGTCGTGGACGTCTTTCCAATGATCAAGAGTGAGACTTAGGGGCGTTGTTAGGGACTGTCCATGTTAGTTCTAAGGAAGATTAGGACACAGAGAAAACAAACAACACCAACAGTCAAACAAACAACAGACAGGCGTGCTGCACGGCTTTGGTACCAAACTGAAAGCAAAAAGTCAGATGGAGGTGGCAAAGGTCCGGGGCCCTCTGAAAGCCAAAAATACAGACAGAGGTGCCGTTAGTCCGGATCTTTCTCCTCTCCCAGATTGGGCCCCGAAAAGTCGGGCCCCTAACACCCTTGGAACGTCTTCCAGGGCTGCGGGGCGAGAAGTCCGAGCTCGTCAGCTCCTTCTTCGTCCCGCCCAAATTCTAAACAACCTGGCTGAGCGCTCACAGAACAGACCTGGCTGAGCGCTCACAGAACAGACCTGGCTGAGCGCTCACAGAACCTGGCTGAGCGCTCACAGAACAGACCTGGCTGAGCGCCCACAGAACAGACCCGGCTGAGCGCTCACAGAACAGACAGAATAGGGCAGAACGAGACAGAATCAGACAGAGGCCGGCCGGCTTACCTCCCAGTGGGTGGTCGGTGGTCCCTGGGTGGAGGATCTCCTTTCCCGGCCAATGCACCAAATGAAAAGCTCTCAGGGAGAACTTTCCCTCGGGATGGAGACCCTCCAACTCCAAAGACCAGACCGAGACACCACAGGATGCAATCAGCAAGAGGATTTGGTTTATTGTCGGGATACACAGGCACAGGCACCTGCGGGCGCTTCAGTCACTCGGGGGACTGGCGCGCCCCACAGAACCAAGGATGGGCTTTTTTATAGGATTTTGGGGAGCAGAAGCAAGCATACAGAAGCAGATGCATGGTTACAGGGATATCATTGGTGGATTCTAATGTTTCTTAGCTACCTTCCTGAAACATAACGGCTGACTCGGCCCCCAAAGGGTTTAGCCCGGGGGCAAGTTTCCTAGCTACCTTCTTGAAACATAACAACTGACTCGGCCCCCAAGGGTTCAGCCCGGGGGCAAGTTTCTTAGCTAGCTTCTTGGAACATAACTACTGACTCGGCCCCCCACCAGGGTGTGGGACCTCTCCCGGGGTTTTTTTCATTGTCAGGTGCTCAACCGAAGTCATCCTGTTGCCAGGCCTTCAACCAAACACATCTTGCTTGGCAGCCGCTATGTACTCAGTGTTCTAACCTTTCCCTGAACCAGTCATCTTAAGTACAGCCTTGCAAAATGGCGTTACTGCTGCTAAGCTGGGGTCTTTCAGGAGAACTTTCCCTCGGGATGGAGACCATCCAACTCCAAAGACCAGACCGAGACACCACAGGATGCAATCAGCAAGAGGATTTGGTTTATTGTCGGGATACACAGGCACAGGCACCTGCGGGCGCTTCAGTCACTCGGGGGACTGGCGCGCCCCACGGAACCAAGGATAGGCTTTTATAGGATTTTGGGGAGCAGAAGCAAGCATACAGAAGCAGATGCATGGTTACAGGGATATAATTGGTGGATTCTAATATGGCAAGGGTTTAGCCCGGGGGGCAAGTTTCCTAGCTACCTTCCTGAAACATAACGGCTGACTCGGCCCCCCAAGGGTTCAGCCCGGGGGCAAGTTTCTTAGCTACCTTCTTGGAACATAACGACTGACTCGGCCCCCCACCAGGGTGTGGGACCTCTCCTGGGGCTTTTTTTCATTGTCAGGTGCTCAACCGAAGTTGTCCTGTTGCCAGGCCTTCAACCAAACATATCTTGCTTGGCAGCCGCTGTGTACTCAGTGTTCTAACCTTTCCCTGAACCAGTCATCTTAAGTACAGCCTTGCAAAATGGCGTTACTGCTGCTAAGCTGGGGTCTTTCATTCCCCCATTTTTTTGCTAACTTTGAGTGAAATCTTTCACTCGACTTGGTCAAGAAATTTCTGTCTGGTGGGGGCTTATTCCCCCACTGACTCTAGGCCACAAAAGGGCTAGAAGGAGCCACGTAGGAGTTTTAACTTTAAGGGGTTTGGAGTGCGCTGAACTCTCCATGTCTGGGGTGTAGTGTTGTGATTAGTCAATTCCTCAGACCGGACTGCCTTGACGTGTGGTGTGTGGATCTAAGCTGAGACTCCGTCTACCTTTAGGGCGGTCGGGGTAGTCAGGAGGACGTTGTAGGGTCCTTTTCACCGTGGCTCGAGATTCTTGGTCTGGTGTCTGTGCACCCACACGGTGTCTCCAATCTGGAACGGGTGTGGCACCACCGGATGCTCAAGCTTGTCCTGGTAAGCAGCGGCCAAAGGTCTCCAGACGTCTCTCTGCACAATCTGTAGGGCCTGTAAATGGGCCCTCAGAGAAGGGCTGTCAGCAAAATCAGCAATGTTTGAATCAAAGAAATGGACAAATGGGGGTGGTGCTCCATACATTATTTCAAAAGGAGTTAGACCATGGGGGCCCGGGGTATTCTGGGCCCGATATAGAACTAGGGGAAGGAGGGCCACCCAATCCTTTGAGCCAGTTGCAAGCGTAAGTTTGGATAAAGTCTCCTTAATTGTTCTATTCATGTGTTCTACCTGACCTGAACTCTGGGGTCTATAGGCACAATGTAATTTCCAATCAATCCCCAGCAATTTGGCCACCAACTGACTTACTTGGGAGACGAAAGCGGGCCCGTTGTCTGACCCCAACGCTTGAGGCATGTCATACCTGGGAAAGATTTCCTCGAGGAGCTTCTTGGTGACCATTTTTGTAGTCTCGTGCTTCGTGGGGAAGGCTTTGACCCATCCTGAGAAGGTGTCTATAAACACTAGGAGATACTTGTATCCATATATACCTGGTTTAATTTCAGTAAAATCAATTTCCCAATGGATGTCGGGACGGTGTCCCCTAGGACGAACTCCTTGTCCAATCATGGTCCTTCCCAGGTTAACCTGAGCGCACGCTTTGTAACTCTCAGTCACCTTTTGTATCGCTTTGTCCCAATTAAAAAAAAAAAAACACAGATTTATCTCTTCCCGATCTAGTAAGGTTTTTATCTTCTTAAACCCCAAATGGGTTAATTTATGTAAAAAGGAGATCAATTCAAAAGTCATTTTTATTGGCATAACTGTCTTTCCTTTGTAGACCCACTGTTTTAGTTGAGGGTGGTAGATGGCCCCCATTTTTTTAGGAGCTCTATGTCCTCATGGGCATAAACCCAACTGGTTTGTCCCACTGGTGGGGGCGTGGGTTGGTCTGGGCTATTTAAGGGCAAGATTTGTTTGTTCATGGCCGCTTCTCGAGCCGTGGTATTGGCCAGCCGGTTTCTTCGTGCCTCTGGGTTGTGCCCTTTTGGTGTCCTGGACAATGTATAATACTCAGTCTTTTGGGCAAGAATAGGGCTTCTAAGAGGGCCAGAATTTCAGCATTATTTTTAATATCTTTACCCTCAGATGTGAGCAGCTCCCGCCTCTGGTAGATCTCCCCGTGGATGTGTGCCGTGGCAAAGGCATAACGACTGTCTGTATATATATTTAGCCTCTTACCTTTTGCCATCTTGAGCGCCTGAGTCAAGGCGATGAGTTCAGCCCGTTGTGCGGAGGTACCAGCAGGCAGGGCTTTCGCCCAAATCACTTTGTCCTCCGTAGTGACCGCAGCTCCAGCCTTTCGCTCTCCCTCTGCCAAGAAGCTGTTGTCATCCGTGTACCATGTGTGGTCAGCATTCTGAAGAGGCTGGTCCGATAGGTCCGGCCTGGTTCTATGTACTTCTGTGAGGATTTGTAGGCAGTCATGCTGTTCTGCCTCCTCTGGTAGGGGAAGCAAGGTGGCAGGATTGAGGGTGACTACGGGTCCAAACTGAACCTGTTCTGCATCCAGTAACAAGGCTTGGTAGTGGTCATGTGGGAATTAGAGAGCCAGCGGTCTGGGGGCTGCTTTACCAAGGCCTCCACTGTGTGGGGTGCTAGGATGGTGAATGGCTGTCCCAAAGTCAATTTTCTAGCATCCTTGATCAGGACAGCAATAGCAGCCACCATCCTTAGGCACGGTGGCCAGCCGGAGGCCACAGGGTCCAATTTCTTAGACAGGTAGGCCACAGGGCGTTTCTAGGGTCCCAACCTTTGTGTTAGGACCCTTTAGCATACCCCTGTTTCTCATCAATGAACAGTTACTGAGCAAATTGTAAGGGTTTGGAACAGTCGGATGAATAACTTCTATCCTCTTGTTGACCTCTCTCAAGTCTTGTACTGGCCTATAATCTCTAGTGTCGGGTTTCTTAACAGGCAGAAGAGGCGTATTCCAAGGCGACCGGCAGGGGACTAGGATGCCTTGATCCAGAAGTCTCGTAATGTGAGGCCTTATACCTTGATAAGCTTCATGTGACAGGGGGTATTGTTTTATGGAGACTGGAGTTGTAATTAAGGGGGGCTGTTGGAGCGCCAACCCCATCCCACCAGTCTCTGTCCAAGCCAGTGTCCTGTCCCGGTTCATAGGGTTAGAACTTGAAGGGGAGTTCCGTGGGGGCCAGTTATTTGGGCCCCTCCTTCCTCAAAATGAATTTGTGCTTTTAGTTTGGTGAGCAGGTCACGGCCCAGCAGAGGGTACGGGCAGTCCGGAACATGTAAGAAGGAATGGGTCACCTTACCAGTAGCTCCTTGTACCCAGGCCGTCCGGTCGCTGAGTTGTCCTGAAGCTTGAGTGAGGACTGAATGCTGGGCTCCTGTGTCTATCAGGAAAGCAACCGGCTGCCCCCCAACTTTAAGCGTTACCCTGGGCTCAGGGGGGGGCTCCTGGCCCTGACCTCCCTAATCTTTATCTAGAGCCAAGAGGGAGGTTCGTGGTCGAGGCTTTCGGGGTCCGCCAGGCTTCTTGGGGCACTCTCTGGCCCAATGCCCTTTCTCTTTGTAATAGGCACATTGATCTTTATCCAGCTTCAGCCCCTTTCGAGCTCCCCCCTATCTCCCTTCCTTTCTTGGCCCTGAACTACGGCGGCCAAGATTCGACTCAATTCTCTCTCTTATTAAAAATCTTTTTAGCTTCTTTAAGTAAATCCTGTAATGTATAGCCCTGTAAATTTTCTAACCTCTGTAACTTAATCCTGATATCTGGAGCAGCCTGCCAGATGAAGGACATAGAGACACTCGTCATTTGTCCTGGGTCATCTGGGTCATAGGGAGTGTATATACGGTAGGCCTCCTTAAGTCTCTCTAGAAAGGCGGAGGGAGTTTCCCCTGCTTCCTGTAATACCTGTTTTACCTGAGCCAAATTAGTAGGGCGTCGTATAGCCCCTCGGAGACCCGCTAGAAGCAACTGGCGATAAAGGCGTAGGTGTCCCTTACCTTCGGCTATATTAAAATCCCAGTTTGGTCTCTTAAGTGGGAATGTAGCATCAATTTTTTCAGGCAGCTGGGTGGGACGCCCATCATCTCCCAAAACATGCTTTCTGGCCTCTAGGAACACTCTTTGTTTTTTTTCTGAGGTTAAGAGGGCCTGTAAGAGCTGTTGGCAGTCATCCCAAGTAGGCTGGTGGGTAAGTAAAACAGATTCTATTAGGTCGGTGAGTGCCACCGGATCTTTGGAGAAAGAAGGGTTGTGTTGTTTCCAATTGTAAATGTCAGCTGCTGAAAATGGCCAGTATTGGGTCTGGCCACCGGTTCCCTGTCTAAGTGGGAAAGCCTGGGAGGTTGAATCTGGCATCACCTCGCGCTTATTGCGCAACCTCCCTGCGACAGGGGAGAAACCCTTATCAGACTGTGGCCCGGCAACTGATCTGGCCGGCGGCTCTGCCTCCTCCGTTTCAGCCGGGCCTGTCAGAGAGAAGATCTATGAGAGGGGAGTTTGGGTCTGCCGGGAGGACAGGTTTCTTAAGACGTGGCCGGCAGACCGGGCGGGGCCGAGGGGACAGGCTGGGGGTTGAGGGGAGGCCAATTCGGGTCCACGAAGGGTTCTGCCCAGGGGGAGGGTTTTAATGCGAGACTCTCTCAAGTGATAATATAAGAAACCTGGTCAGGATGTCTGTGGACGACCCGATCTTTAACCTGTAAAATAATGATCTTATTAAATGTGTCATTCACTGGCCATCCCGCTCCGAAAGTGGGCCACTCGGATGTGTAGAGAGTCTGTCATTTTCCTTTTTTTTTAACCTCGACGGACTGGTTGTGTGTCCGGTCGTGGACGTCTTTCTAATGATCAAGAGTGAGACTTAGGGGCATTGTTAGGGACTGTCCCATGTTAGTTCTAAGGAAGATTAGAACACAGAGAAAACAAACAACACCAACAGTCAAACAAACAACAGACAGGCATGCTGCATGGCTTTGGTAGCAAACTGAAAGCAAAAAGTCAGATGGAGGTGGCAAAGGTCCGGGGCCCTCTGAAAGCCAAAAATACAGACAGAGGTGCCGTTAGTCCGGAACTTTCTCCTCTCCCAGATTGGGCCCCGAAAAGTCGGGCCCCTAACACCCTTGGAACGTCTTCCAGGGCTGCGGGGCGAGAAGTCCGAGCTTGTCAGCTCCTTCTTTGTCCCGCCCAAATTCCAAACAACCTGGCTGAGCGCTCACAGAACAGACCTGGCTGAGCGCTCACAGAACAGACCTGGCTGAGCGCTCACAGAACAGACCTGGCTGAGCGCTCACAGAACAGACAGAATAAGGCAGAACGAGACAAAATCAGACAGACAGACAGACGCCGGCCGGCTTACCTCCCAGTGGGTGGTCGGTGGTCCCTTGGTGGAGGATCTCCTTTCCCGGCCAATGCACCAAATGAAAAGCTCTCAGGGAGAACTTTCCCTCGGGATGGAGACCCTCCAACTCCAAAGACCAGACCGAGACACCACAGGATGCAATCAGCAAGAGGATTTGGTTTATTGTCGGGATACACAGGCACAGGCACCTGCGGGCGCTTCAGTCACTCGGGGGACTGGCGCGCCCCACGGAACCAAGGATGGGCTTTTATAGGATTTTGGGGAGCAGAAGCAAGCATACAGAAGCAGATGCATGGTTACAGGGATATAATTGGTGGATTCTAATATGGCAAGGGTTTAGCCCGGGGGGCAAGTTTCCTAGCTACCTTCCTGAAACATAACGGCTGACTCGGCCCCCCAAGGGTTCAGCCCGGGGGCAAGTTTCTTAGCTACCTTCTTGGAACATAACGACTGACTCGGCCCCCCACCAGGGTGTGGGACCTCTCCTGGGGCTTTTTTTCATTGTCAGGTGCTCAACCGAAGTCGTCCTGTTGCCAGGCCTTCAACCAAACATATCTTGCTTGGCAGCCGCTGTGTACTCAGTGTTCTAACCTTTCCCTGAACCAGTCATCTTAAGTACAGCCTTGCAAAATGGCGTTACTGCTGCTAAGCTGGGGTCTTTCATGATGATGCCATGTAGTCTTGGTTTCTGTTGCTTGGGTACCTGCGCTTGCCTCTCGCCATCAGATTATCTCTAGTGTTACTTTGTTCTTCTATTTCTGACAGTGGCTAGACTGTCCTATAAGCCTGTGTGTCAGGGGTGCTGTAGACCTGTTTTCCTGTTTTCTTTCAGCCAGTTATGGGAACAGAGTGTTCTGCTTTCGGGCGTGTAGTTTTTCCTATCTACTGTTCTTCAGCTGTTCCTGTGTGCCTGTGTCTTGAGTACACCAGGCAGGGGGCTTGGAGCTGGAATGTTTGTCTTACCTGTGGTCCCAAGGCTCAAGTTTGCTCCTGCGGTGTTGCTTATGAGCTCTCCGAGGTGGCAGCAACCAGGATGATCTGCACCGCCCTTTCTGGGAGCTTCTGTGCACCAGGGTTACAGATGGCATTTGGTGTTTTCCTCTGGAGTCAGAGATGTGGGCTGAGTGTAGACTCTTCTGGTTTCCCAGGCATGTCTGCCTCTCTGAATGTTTAGCTCTCCCTCCCTCAGGATTTTGGTGCAGAGAACTGTTTATCTGGTCGGTCCCTTCAGGTTCCGGCAGTGTCTCAAATGCAGCAGTTTTCCTGCTCCTGTGCCCTTACCCAAGGGAACCCAGAGGCTGTATACAGTTTCCTCTTGGGCCAGGGATGTGGGCAGGGGTGGGCAGTGTTGGTGGTCTCTTCCACTCTGCAGTCTCAGGAGTGCCCACCTGTCTCGGCGATGAGCTCTCTCTCTCACGGGGTTTGGGAGCAGGGAGCTGCTGTGGGCAGGGATCTGCAGGTTTGGGACTCCTGCTAGAAACCACGATATATGTTTTGAGCAACAATATTGTTCAGTATTCTTATGTTATTATCTTAGTTTTAAAAATAAGATTATATTCTAAAGTATGTTTTGTCATTTACATATTTTTTACCTTTTTGTGTTTTAAAACAGTAAATATTTTATCCATCACAATTCCCCTTCCAATCTACTCCAACTCCTCTCATATATTCTTATCACTATTCCCTCCTAATTTCGTGTACTTATTCTTTTGTTTTATCATTCGTCGTCTACTTTGTATCGACAGTATGTGCTTGGATATAATGTTATCTGCTGTAACATGCACAGACTATCACTAATGCCTCCTCAGCTAAGGGTGTAATATATATTCCACCCCAATGTATTTTTGAATGTTGTCTGGCTTGATCTATGTAGATCTTGTATGGGCACTGACAAGCCCTGAAAATTTGTGTGTGCATTGACTCTCTTATGTCCAAATAACACTATTTTTCTGCAGTCATCAATTAACTCAACACTTACCATCCCTCCTCCCAAAACATACTCTTCTCTGATGATCACTGTGTCCTAGGAGGAAAGTCTATATATGTTCCATTTAGGGTTGAGATCTTCTCAGTCTCTTATAGTCTGCACATTGACTAGGTAGTTTTGCGTCTCTCTGTTAATAGTCATCAATTGCAAACAGAAAATTCTCTAATGAGATTTGAGAAATAACTAATCTATATGTATAAAGATAAGTACGCAAGGGTCAATTTTATAGTAAATTAATTTAGCATACCACAGTAGGCTCTCCGGTAGTGTTTATGGTACTTGGATCAGTTAATAGTATAAGCGATGTGTAGACCATGACTTAAATATAATTATAAAATAATTGCTGACTCACATTAACATTTATAACACTCATACTAGGCTTTATTATTGCTCACAAGATTCATAGCTAGGTACTTCAAGGTGGGTTTAAGCTTGATTTCTCCATGTTATATGACTCAAGTATATGCAATCTTAAGCAATTTTACCATCAAGTTTTAGAAGACCTACAAGAACAATGACAAAAACTGTTAATGTTTGAAGGAGAGTATGAGATGGGAACTCATTGAGTAAATAATGGGACACTGGGATCTCTTTCTCCCTCTGTCCCTCCCTCCCTCTTTCCTCCCCTCTCTGCCTTTCTCTGTCTCCCTCACCCTCTCCCTCTCCTTCTCCCCCTCCCCCTCCCTCTCCCTCTCCCTCTCCCTCTCCCTCTCCCTCTCCCTCTCCCTCTCTCCTCTGGCTTCATACCGACACACCTGGGCCACACCTGGGTGGTGGTCAATTCATTCCTGCCTTTTGTCTTCTCAGCCTTTGTCCTTGAGATTTAGGGTGGTCTTCCCGGATTTCTCCCTAGTTAATTCAGGTCACAAAGTCGGTCTTTTGTTACCGAAGTCACGAGCCAGGGTTTCCCACTATGCGTCCCAGATATTTTCTACCTGGTGAAATTGGGTATATAAGTGGTGAATAAAGCTACAGGAGCCTCTTCCTCTTCTGGCTTGACACGAATAACCTGTGTGTGTGTGTGCGTTTCTTTAATCCCGCAGGCTTTTGCCCAATTCTCGGTACCATGTCGGTGCAGGCATGGGGCACCGACAAATGGAGGTTCCACCGAGATTTGAACTTTGAATCCAGTGATCGGAGATCAGGAAAGACACGGTCTCCTGACAGGACGTCCCAGGAAGCCAGTGCAGGGACGTATTGGGGTAAGATGGGCTAGAAAAAGCCTTGATGATTTGGGCTAGCATGAGTAAAACTTGTAATAAAAAAGGGACAAGGTAATGGTAAAGTGTTTTTGTGTATGCATTCTTTTAGAGTTATGTTTTAGTCTTTAGACCCTGAGTAGAGATAGTTTATGCCCTAGATATGAGAGAGAATGAATGGGTTTAAGAGAAACAGTCCTCCCGGACTCTCTGCAGATGCTTTGGAAATTTTTCAGAGCTCTCCTAGGAACAGAAGGAAGGCAGGAGACGTCCTGCCTCTCTGCTGGCTCCTACTGGAGAAATGTTTATTTCTGGTTCGTGGTTCCATAGGTAGGATATGTGGGTCCCTTTGGTGGGACACCATCTAGTTTTTTCCCTCTATGTGTATTGTCTGTCCTTGGTGCACCAAGCTGTCCATGTCTGTCAGTTTATGCCTGTGGTTTTTGTTTCTTGTTGCTTAAATGTTTTATGTTTCATGTTCAAAAGAAAAAAATGATAAAAACTTTATCTGCTGGTCGTTCATAGCTTGATTTGGTTTTAACTCATTTCAAAACAGAAACCAATGAATAAAAAGCAGTTTCAGTTGGCCTTTGGAGCCCTGCACCTGTAGCTAGGAGCCTAGGTCAGCTGGAGAAGCTGCCCAGGGACCAAGCGTCTACATGAGCTGATCTTAAAGGCGCCAGCAGCTCCTCAGCTTCTATGGTACGGGAGCTGATGGCTGTTTCTCTTAGAAAAATCCCTGACTTATTATTAGACTTAGCAGGTGACAAGATGCTTCTCTTAAAACCACAGCTAGAAAAGTAAAAATGGTGCTTGGTCTAAATATTAAAGATATGTGTAGCCACTTCAATTTTGTTTCTGATTGGTTTTAAATGTATAAATATGCTGTACATGCCTTGGTTATGGACTATTGGCCTTTAAGTTATTGGATATGGTTAAAAAAAAGTAACATTGGTAACAGAAAATTGACATAAAACTTGTAATTTGTATGGAGTCATTCTAGACAACATGCGGCATGAGCCAACCTAGGGAAACAGGTCTCAATTGAGATAATATTTTTATGGAACTCTTATCCTAGAAACCAGGCTTCTAAAAGATTTTAGGGCAATGTCTCTTTGTTGAGGTATTGGAGACCTCACCATCATGTGTTCATATGTAGGAATTGGCAGTCAAACTTTGTAGCATGAAGGACAGACTTGGTGTTTTGGAGACTGGATTTTGGAGACTAGATTGTTTGTTGGAGGTTGAGTTTTGCTTTCCAAAATTGTGGTTTGTCCTAAAGTTATCTGTATTTTGATGCTAATTCCACTGCCCCAAGGACAGCTGCATAGTCACTTACTCAGAACTCAGGTGACCTCCCAAAGTTGTGGTTGTGCTCTGGTGTTACATGGAGAACTTAAGGATTGTGATTAAGGATTGCCAGTGTTACATTGACTAACTCAAAATTATTTGTAATTAAGAAAAAATCAAACAGGTAGAGATTGTTACAGGATTTACGAGGGATTGATGAGGTTTTGGAACTTGTGAGAGCATTACAGACTGTTTGCTTACTCCAACTGCCATTTTAAGATAGATTTAGAAGATTGTTTTTATACAGTTTGTTTATGTCCTGGCGATCATGAGGAATTTTCATTTCGTGAGCTTGCTTATAATTTTACAGAACCCATGAAGTGATATCATTAAACAATTTGCAAAAGAATGGCTAATAGCCTTATATTATGTAATTTTGTCACTTCTTCAATATAAGAAGTTAGAACTTTGAATCTTTCAGTGAATATGGAAATTTTTACTACAAACCTTCGGTCTCAAAATGAGCTTCAATATTTGGGGAGTAACTGTTGCTCCAGAAAAGATTCAATATTCCTTTTTAATATTTGAAACTAATTTTAAGCTTCTAAGGATATGTTAATTGGCTAAGTACCTCACCTTACCAGAGGACTTAAGCCTTTGTTTGTTATCCTCATTGGACATACAGCTTCAGTTGTGTTAATACAGAATTGTAGGCTAGAGTCTTGAAAGTATTTTAAAAAATAAACCTGGTAAAACATATATTATTCCAAACAGCAATTAAATTGGTTATTACAAAATACTGATATTTGCCCTATCTCATATACAAATTTTTCAGGCAAAATTGATCATTTTACTCTTTGCATGCTTTTGTATTTACTGTAAATTTTGTGCATGCAACCCATAGAAAATGCACTTACTGTATTTATAGGTGTTTCATCTAATGAAAATGCTACATATATCATTGAACCACTTGTTTATTCTCTAGAGTTTCCCCTTTTTCAGCACTGATTATTGAATTATGTGCTGTAGCCGCTGTTTTTTAAATGTTGAAAAATCAAGCTTTTAATTCATATACTGATAGCCAATGTGTGGCTTGTGGTTTACAATTGATTAAAAAGTTTTCCTTTTTATAGATACTACTAACCCTCAATTTGTATAACTACGTAATGCTTTATTAGAGACAAGTTTTCTACATGAAATCAGTGAGTGATGTTTTCAGTGTGAATGTCTGACAACTCACTGTCCTTTCAGTGCTCTGTCTCAGACAACTAAACAAAACCATTGACTCACACCCAGCTCTTTGAAAATGGTAATGGAGTTGATAGCACACCCTCACAAAAAGAGGAAGACTCCATTTGCTTACTCTTAACTCCCAGCCTTGCTCTGCCAGCTCAGGGATTTCTTAGTATGGCTGAATCTAGACAATATTTACAGGATTTTGCATTTCTAATTAATGCTTATGTTTAGATAAATAAAGTTTGTGAGGGGCTGGAGAGATGGCTTAGTGGTTAAGAGCACTAAATACTGTTCCTTTATAGGCCATTTAAGAACTCAAACTGGATTGCCTGAACTCCTTAGCAAGGGAGGGCAATGATACCAGGCAGATTATAGGCCTTACAAAGGAACAGTTAGTCAAAAAATCTCATTCTTTATATATCCAAAACAATAATTCTGGAGACAATAATTTGGTATACAATCAATTTATAAATACAAGTGCTCAGTGTCCTCAATTTAAACCTCGAGGACTTAGCTTAATAAACAATATTTTAACAATCTCTTAATAAATAAAAAGGGGGAGTTATCACTGTATGCTAAATGATGCTCTTTTTATTTCAATTTTAAAATGTGGATGCCAAGGAACACTCTGAGTGTTTATGGCACCCTACAACTAGGCATACTTCTGCCTAGGTGAAATAGAAAGATCCACATATTGGCATGATCCTGTTCAGGTATTTTATATGGGGAAGGGGGAATGTTTGTGTTTTTCCTACACGATGCTGCAGGAGTATGCCAGCTGCCAGAGGTGGCTGGTGAGACTTGCTGATCCTGGGAGCATGAAGATTCAGCTCTCATGGTTCGGGTCCCTGGAGTCATTTCTGTGCCCTTAGAGGAAGATGGAGGATTCCCCCTAATCTTTTGTCATCACAGAAATTCTGGCATTGCTGCAGTCATTGTTACTGCCACTGCATGTCCTGTCCCACCGAGACCTGATCTCCAACCCTCTTTGCACTGCTGCTTGCCAGAGAAGACTGGTCTCCAGCTGTTACCCCTGCTACCCTCATTCCCCTGGTGACTGGTGTTGTCATTTTGCCGTCTGTAGCTTCACAAGAATGCCATCTGTGTGAAGCTGCTGTGGACCGGGGAACTCTGCCCTGGTTGTTCGGATCTCAGACATGGTTCCATTGCCTGCCGGTTGTTCCAGAGAAGAATGGCTGATCCTGAACTGTCCTGGGAAAGACCTTGGCATTTTATCTGCTATTATAGCAGCCATTGCCTCTGGAGCCATTGTGTCTGCAGTGTCTGGAATTACCCTCCCCCAATCTATTGTTAGGTAAGCACAGTGGGTGAACGTTCTGGAGTAGTTGCTGATGATTGGGAATTCTAAATTTTACTACAGGAGCGACTTGACAATGGCCCTTGGTGTTATGGCTCTAGGGTCCTTGTGCTTCTTATCACATGCGCAAACAGCACTTCCAGTCCTGGGCAGCAACTAAGAAGGTGTTGTTCTCCTTGATAGGAGACAAACCTTCTGCCCAAATTGGGCTCAGCCTTCACAAGAAGCAGTTAGCTAATGACGGGAAACTCTTTGGGACCAGGCTTCGCCTAAGGTAGGAAATTCTGAGGATGGCAGAATATTCCAATAATGGGAAAGAAGCTTGTTATCTCAAAGTGACCTAAGACAGGCTGCTGCTTGAAATTATTATAGGGGGGTTGCTTAATAAATAAAATAAAATAAAATAAAATAGAGGGACTTGTCAGACCCTCCTGGGTCCACTGCAATGTTTCACCCCCCTTGTCAGACCCTTCTGGGTCTCTTGCAGGGTTTGACCCCTGCTGAGCCCTGCTGATGCATGTGGAAGCCTTTTGTTCCTAACAAAGAAACAGTCTGGTCTGGTACCGACACACCTGGGCCACACCTGGGTGGCAGTCAATTTGTTCCTGCCTTTTGTCTTCTTGGCCTTTGTCCTTGAGATTTAGGCTCATCTTCTCAGATTTCTCCCTAGTTAATTCAGGTTAAGTAGTCAGACTTTTGTTACTGAAGTCACAAGCCAGGGTTTCCCACTGTGCTTCCCAGATATTTTCTACCTGGTGAACTTGGGTATATAAGTAGTGAATAAAGCTACAGTAGCCTCTTCCTCTTCTGGCTTAACAAGAATAAACTGTGAGTGTGTGTGTTTCTTTAATCCTGCAGGCTTTCGCCCGATTCTCGGTACCGTGTCGGTGTGGGCATGGGGCACCGACACTCTCCCTCTCCCTCTCTCCCTCTCTCCCTCTCTCCCTCTCTCCCTCTCTCCCTCTCTCCCTCTCTCCCTCTCTCCCTCTCTCCCTCTCTCCCTCTCCCCTTCCCCCTTCCCCTCCCCTCCTCTCTCTGTGTGGTGTGATATGGTGTGTGTGTGTGTGTGTGTGTGTGTGTGTGTGTGTGTGCGCGTGTGTTTAGACAATGTATGTTATATTGAAGAGTAATCATTTCCCTGCTATGGAGTAAATACATTTTAACTCTATACATGTATATATTTTGGAAAGCTTACACAGCACTATGTTTACCTATAGCTTTTCCAAAAAAAAAAAATAGTGTTATTTGTCTCTACCATTCCTCCTCACTTCTACCCACTAAATCCTTCCTATTTTTAACTCATTTTTTTCTCCTTTGTAGCATCCATATTCTATCCATCCCTGGTGTATATCCTTAGTGGTGGTTTGAATTATAAATGTCCCAGAAAGACTCAGTTATTTGAAAATTTTGTCTGCAGTTAGAAGCATTATTTTGGGGGTGGGGGTTGTTCCAGCCTTCATGCAGTTTCACCCTGAGAGTTTAACACCTTGCTTGACTTCCAGTTTGCTTTCTCTGGTTCAGGTTTGTGGATCATGATATGGGCTCTCAAATTTCTGCTCCTGCCATCATGCCTAAAAACTACAGCAATGCTTGCCCACCATAATCTTTTCTCTTTGGAACCTTAAGACAAAATAATCTCTTCTAAAAATTTTCCTTGGTGTGATATATTTTTTCATAGTAACAGTATAAGAAATAATGAAATTTTTATGGCTTTTTACCAATTTTTGTCTTCTAGTACACTCTAATTTTAATATTGATATATTTGTATTCCAAACTATAATACATATGCCAGAATACATTCTTAACATATTTAAATGTATAATTTGTAATGTTCTTCTTCCTTTGTGAAATTCCTAATTTACATTTATAAAGAGTTATTCAACTTAATACTTTAACATTTTTAGGTATATATACTGATAATGAATTGTTTTAGTTTGTTAGTATAAACATGTATTTTTTCTTCAATATATTGTCTTTGACATAGAATTCCATATGCACAGTACTTGCTAACATTTTAATTATCTTCAAGATCCTGTTTCAGTGTTATTTCACTTGTATTTATTCCAGTGAGAATTCTACTGTTTGATTCTTTTCATAAAATGTCAATTTTTCTGTTTCCTTTTAAATGTTTTTCCTTAGTTACTAAATATACCCAGTTTGATTGTGATATTTTTTTACCTTGATTCTATCATAATTTATTTACATGAAGATTGTTAAGCTTCGGCGTCTAGGGCTTTAAAGTTTGTGTCAACAGTAGAAAATGTTTAGTCAATATTTTTAAAATAGTTTAAATGTTTATTAATTTGATATATTTTGGAACATATTTATCCTATATCTTCTCTACCCTACTTCTCTACCTTCACAACATTGTGCTTTCCTTTTAAAAGTACTTGTCTAGTTTAAGTGTTAGTAGTTTAAGTGTTAGTACAAATGTAGAAGAATGGAAATTGATCCATTTTTATCTCCTTGTACAAAGTTCAAGTCAAAGTGCATCACAGACCTCCACATAAAACCATATACCTTCTAAGAGAAGAGACAGTGAGAAAAAGCCTTGAGTACATTGGCACAGGGCTAATTTTCCTGAATTAACACAAAAGGCACAGGCTTTAAGATCAATTAGAGACAAACGGCATCTCATAAAATTGAAAGGGTTCTGTAAGGCAAAGGAAACTGTCAATAGGACAAAATGGCAACTGAAAAATTGGGAAAAAATCTTTACCATTCCTACATTCAATAGAGGGCTAAAATCCAATATACACAAAGAGCTCAAAAAGGTAGACTCCAGAGAATCAAATAACCCCATTAAAAATGGGGTACGGAACTATACAAAGAATTTTTAACTTTGAATGCCTGAGAAGCACCAAAAGAAATGTTCAACATCTTTAGTCATTGGGTAAATGCAAATCAAAACAACCCTGAGAATCCACCTCAACCAGTCAGAATGGCTAAGATCAAAAACTCATATGACAGCAGATTCTGTCAAGGATATGGAGAAATAGGAACATTCTTCCATTGTTGATGGGATTACAAGCTGATACAACCACTCAGAAAATCACTCTGGCAGTTCCTCAGAAAAATGGACAAAGAACTACCTGAGGACCCAGTTAATACCACTCCTGTGCATACACCCAGATGATGCTCTAACATATGATATGGACACATGCTCCACTACATTCGCAGCAGTTTTATTTATAATAGCAAGAAGCTCTAAACAACCAATATAAACAATATGGTACATTTACACAAAGGAGTACTACTCATCTATTAAAAACAATGACTTCATAAAATTTTCAGGCAAATGAATGGAACTACATACAACATATCATCTGGAGTGAGGTAACACATTCACAAAAGAGCACACATGGTATGTATTCACTGATAAGTGGATATTAACCCAAAAGTTCCAAATATCCATGATACAAATCACATGGAAATATGAAGCTCAAGAAGTAGGAAGACCAAAGTTTGGATGCTTCAGTCAGGCTTAGGAGGGAGAACAAAATAATCAAGGGAGGTAGAGAGAGGTAGAGACCTGGGAGGAAGATAGGAGGTAGAGAGAAAAGGGGGGAAGAATCAAGCATGGCAGGAGACAGGAGAGAAGTACAGAGTGTCAGGAAATTGAATTGAGGTAAATAGAAGTGGGGAATGGGAAACTGGGGGTAGCTACTACAAAGACCCAGATGCCACTGAAGCAAGCGTTTTCTAGGACCCAACAGGGATGACATTAGAAGAAATATCCAACAAAGGAGATATAGAATCTGTAGAGACAATAACCAGGGTTGGTTGAGGGATAGAGACAACCACCCATATCAAAAAGATTAGCCCAGAATTGCTCCTCTCTAAAGGAAATGTGGGGACAATGAGTTGAATAGAGGCTGAAGGAAAACCATCCAGAGACTACCCCACCTAGGTATCCATTCAATCTTCAGACACCAAACTCAGACTCTCTTGCTGTTGCCAAGAAATGATTGCTGACAGGAGACTTATACAGCTGTACCCTGAGAGGTGATGACAGAGCCTGACCAAAACAGATGTGGATGCTCACAGACAACTATTGCAGTGAGCACAGGGACCTCAATGAAGGAGTTAGTGGAAGGACTGTAGTAGATGAAGGGGTTTGCAACCCCATAGCAAAAACAATACCAACCACACAGATACCTGAGAACTCCAGGGACAAAACCACCAACCAAACGGTACAGATGGAGCCACCCATGACTCCAGTTGCATATATAGTAGAGGATTGTCTTATCTGGCATCAATGGGAGGGGAGGGCTTTTTCTCTGTAGAGGCTTGATGTCCCAGCATAGGGAGATGCTAGGGTGATGAGGCAGGTGTGGGTGGTGGGAGATAGGATAGGGGTTTTTAAGAGGAGAAACTGTAAAGAAGAACAACATTTGCAATGTAAATAAATAAAATAAACAATAAAACATGTGTCCAGTTCAATTATGATTTTGTATTTATAGCATATGTTGTATATCAATCTACACAAAATAAGTTTAGAGAAATTAAGCATAATTTTTTCCAGTAAGCAAATTTAATATTTTATTAAATATTTATTTAATATTTATTTTTGCTTTTTTTGCAAATTGTTTATTTTAAATCTTTTTAAAAATTTTTTATCATATATTTCTTTACATTTCAAAGGTTATTCCCCTTCCTGGTTTCCTGTCCATAAGCCCTCATTCCCTCCCCTCCCCCTCCCCCACACGGGTATTCCCCCTATACATCCCCCTTAGTGTACTCCCCCATATTCCCCTGCACTGAGGGTCCAACCTTGGCAACACCAAAGGCTTTCCCTTCCAGTGGTGCCCCAACAAGGCTATTTTCTGCTACATATGCAGTTAGAGATCTGGGTCAGTAAAACATTTTAATGCTAACATAACTCAAGGATTATATCATTAAATTTTACCACATAGCCTTTGTATAAAAAGAATGATTAACAGTATAGGTATTTTTTCCTTTATTTTTTTTTTCGGAGCTGGGGACCGAACACAGGGCCTTGTGCTTGCTAGGCAAGCGCTCTACCACTGAGCTAAATCCCCAACCCAGTATAGGTATTTTAATGATTACATTATATAATACCAAAATAAATTACATGAAATAACTCAAAGCTTTCATAGAGGGAATTAGAAAGAAATATCAAACTTTATATAGTATTTATTAAGTTTTGAGAATCTTATACAATATGTGTTTTCTTCATGGCTTATGAAAATATTTTTATAGGAAAGAAATTTTGAATCTACTGAATACTGATCTTTTATATTATATATAATTTAATTTAATATGATTATAGCCTTGTAAAATATATAAATATCAAATGTAGTGATTGATTATGAAAAACATGGTGAACACAGTACTCAGTATGGACCGAACTATATCCTTTCCAAAACTTTATGTGTAATCCAATTCTTCAATGTCATTATATTTGTAAATAAGGCCTTCAGAGCATAGGTGCTTAAATTGTAGGGCATGTAATTAAAGGCAGTGTTCTGAAAATCTTTGGCCACTTTGAAAAGTTTTCTGAAAAATGCAATAATCAGAGATGAATTTAAAAGAAAATTAAAAATGAATCCAAAGTGTTTCTGATAGCACACTCTTATAATGCATTCATTGTCAATCAAAGAAACATTAGCTCTGAACATGCAACAAACATAAATACTGTCACATGCTACAATTGCAGCAAATGGTGCTCCAAACAACAAATTCAAGGTTAGAAAATGTAGTGTATCACAGAACATTTTACTGTAATTCAAACAAACCTTAATTTCCATGTATGTATTTCCCAGGGTCCTAGTTTCATCCCTTCCACTCAAGAATGACCTCCGTATTGTGCTTGATCTTAGAACTAAGAACATATTTAGAAACTATTAAAGTATAGTAAACTGAAGGTATATTAGGCATGCACCACTTGTTTTCCTTCTTCTAGAAACTGATATTTTAGTCAGACTGCTGCTCAATGTCTATAAATCATTGGCAACACTATTTTTCTTTAGCTGTTTAGACAGAAAAATAAAAAAGACCTAGAAACAAAAGAAAGATTCTTTCCCTAAAGTATAAATACATATTTGTAAAAGCTGAATTTATAATTAGTTTGGAACTAAAGGGATTCACCACAATTTGGATTCAGACACTTCTCAGGCTTAGGAATGCCTGTCAAATATCCCGAGTATTTATGCCCCATTTTCCTATTTTTAGCTCTAGGAAGCAAATAAATAACAAAGTTTTCTGAGTGGAATATTTTCATTAGAGGTAATATATCCATCAAAGGTTGAATTCACTAAAGGAAGTTTATATACAAATAATAGGAGACTTTTACATTATTAATCAGACCTAGAAAGTTACAATTACATTATAATTTTATTTATTTATTATAATTATTCTTTAATATCATTTTTTCGGTTCAGTCATTATCCCCCTCCCCGTTCACCTCACTGTTCCTCATCCTGTTCCTCCTCCTCTCCAAGAGGAAGTCCATCCCCCACCCCAACAGACCTGCCCACTGCCTGGAGTCTCAAGCATTTTAAGCGTTAGGTGCATCTTTCTCGCTGAGGCCAGACCAGGCAGTCCTCTGCTGTGTATGTGTCAGGAGCTTTATATCAGCTAGTACATGTTGGCTGGCTGGTGACTCAGTGTCTGAGAGATCTAGGAGGGTCCAGGTCAATTGAAACTGCTGATCTTCTCCTACGGTTGCCCTGCCCTTCTTCCAATTTTTCCCTAATTCAACCACAGAGGTCCCTCTCTTCTGTCTATTGACTGAATATAAGTATCTGACTTGTTCTATCTATTGACTGAATATAAGCCTCTGACCTGTTCAGCTGCGTGTTAGGTCTCTCAGAGGTGAAACATACTAGGCTCCTTTCTGTAAGCATACCATAGCGTCAGTAACCTTGGAGCCTCCCCTTGAGCTGGACTCTAAAATGGGCTTATCACTGAACCTCCTTTCCCTCCATAATTTCTTTATTTTTGCCCTAGCAGTTCTTTTAGATAGGAACAATTCTGGGTCAGTTTTGGCTGTTCAATTGGCAACCCCATGCCTACTCTTGATACCCTTTCTACTGGAGATGGGATCTGCATGTTCCCTTTCCCCACAGTTGGGTATTTCATCTAAGATCCCTCCTTTTGAGTACTGTCTTTCACCTCTCAGGTCTCTGGAATATTCTAGAGACTTCTTCCCTACTTCTACATGCCGCGGTTGCCTGTTTCTATTCTTTCTAATGGCTCTCAGGGATTTACTTCTGTCTGTCCACCCAATTCCTAATCATTTTCCCTCTTCCCCCTTTCTCCTATTCCACCCTGGTCCTTCCCTCCCTCTGCCCCCTACACACGTGATTGCTTTCATCTCCGTCCCAAGTGGGAAAGAGGCATTTTCATTAGGACTTTTCTATTTGTTAACCTTGAGTTGAATTATATCCTTGATATTATGCAATTTTGGGGAATAATATCTACTGATTGGTGAGCACATACTATGCATGTACTTTTTGGTATGAGTTACCTCACTCAGGATGATATTTAATAATTATATCCATTTTCCTGCCAAACTGGGAATGCCCTCATTCTTAATAGCTGAGTGTATTCCATTGTGTAAATGAACCACATTGTTGTATCCATTCTTCATGGGACAACGGGATTTCCAGTTTCTAGCTATCATAAATAAGGCTGCTATGAACATAGTGGAATCTATGTCCCTGTGGTTGGGTGGGGCATTTTTGGGTGTATGCCCAAAAGTGGTATAGCTGGCTTTTCAGGTATATCAATTTTCTGAGGAAACTTCAGATTGATTTCTACAGTAGATGTACCAGTTTGCAATCCCACTAGTGTTCCTCTTTCTTTACATCCTTGCCAACCTGTGCTGTCACCTGAGTTTTTGATCTTAGTCATTCTGATTTGTGTTGGGTGGTATCTTAGGATCATTTTCATTTATTTCCCTGATTACCAAGGACTTTGAATATATTTTAAGTGTTTTTTTTTTTTTTTTTTTTGGCTATTCAAGTTTCCTCTCTTGGGAATTCACAGGTTATTATATAAATGGTTTATTCTATACCCAATTTTTGATTGGGTTCTTTGGGTTTTTTGGAGGTTAGCTTCCTGAATTCTTTATATATTTTGATTATTAGCTCTCTACCAGAAGTGGGGTTAGTGAATATTTCTTCCCAATCAGTAGGTAGCTGATTTGTCCAATTGACTATGTCCTTTGCCTTAGAGAAGCTTTTAGGTTTCATGAGGTCCTATTTATCAATTCCTTATCTTAGAGCCTGATCCATTGGGGTTCTGTT
The DNA here is from genome assembly GCF_021556685.1 of Rattus norvegicus. Classification (NCBI taxonomy): domain Eukaryota; kingdom Metazoa; phylum Chordata; class Mammalia; order Rodentia; family Muridae; genus Rattus; species Rattus norvegicus. Next base: position 61,491,504 of record NC_141554.1, read on the forward strand.
TAGGAAATTCCCCCCTGAGCCCATGAGGTCAAGGATCTTTCCCACTTTCTCTTCCATTATATTCAGTATATCTTGTTTTGAGTTGAGGTCCTTCATCCATATGAGATTGAGCTTTGTGCAAGGTGACAAATGTAGATATATTTTCATTTTCCTACATACAGACTGCATGTTAGCCTGGCACTATTTATTGAAGATGCTTTCTAATTTCCATTGTATATTTTTGCTTTCTTTTTCAAACTTCAATTGACCATAAGTGTTTGGTTTTATTTTTGTGTTTTCAATTCTATTCTATTGATCAATATGTCTGTCTCTGTTTCAATACTTTGCAGCTTTTTTCACTATTGTTCTGAGGTAGAAATTGAGATCAGAGAAATTAGGATGTTGATTCTCCCAGAAGTTCTATAATTGTTAATAAATGTTTTCAGTATCCTGGGTTTTTTGTTTTTACATATAAAATTGAGAATTGCTCATTCCTTGTCTTCGAAGAATTATTCTGGAATTTTCATAAGGATTCTGTTGAATCTGTAGATTATTTTTGGTAGAATGGCCATTTTTACTATGTTAATTCTATTTATCCATATGCATGGGAGATCTCTCCATTTTCTGAGGTCTTCTATTTCCTTCTTGGTAGACTTGAAGTAATTGTCATACATATGTTGCGATTTTTTGGTTAGAGTTACCCGAAGATATTTTATATTAATTGTGACTTTTGTGAAGGATATAGTTTCACTAATTACTCAGCATATTCAATATATGTATACATGAATGCTACTAATTTATTTGAGTTAATTTTTTCCAGCCACTTTGTTGAAGGTGGTTATCATCTTTAGAAGTTCTCAATAGAATTTTTGGGGTCGGTTATATATACTATTATATTACCTGGAAATAGTTATACCTTGACTTCTCTATAAATTTGTATCTCATTACAATCGTCTATTGCTATCTTATTCCTGTAGCTAGAAATTCAAGTACTATATTGAATAGATATGTGGAGAGAGGTCATCTTTGTCTTGTTTCTGATTTCAGTGAGATTATTTCCAGTATCTCTCCATTTAATTTTATATTGGCTGTTCATTTTCGGTATATTGCTTTTATTATGCTTAAGTATGGGTCTTGAATTCATGATATCTTCAATACCTTTAACATGAAGAGGTATCATATCTTGTTAATTGCTTTCTCAGAGAGGAAAGAGATGTTCATGTGATTTTTTTTTCTTCGAGTTTGTTTAAATGGTGTATTACATTATGGATTTTCATATACTTAATCAACCTGGTATTTCTGGGATGAAGCCTATTTAATTGTGGGGAATGAGATTTTGACTTGTTCTAGCATTTGGTTTTGGGGGATGGTTTGTATATGTTTGACCTAGGGAGTGGCACTATTAGGAGGTGTGGCCTTGTTGGAGTAGGTGTGTCTCTGTGGGTGTGGGCTTTAAGACTCTATCCAACATCTTAGAAGTCAGCAATTTGCTAGTAGCCTTCAGATGAAAATGTAGAACTCTCAGCTCCTGCACCAGGCCTGCATGGATGCTGCCATGTGCCTGCCTTGATGATAGTGGATTGAATCTCTGAACCTATAATCCAGACCCAATTAAACGTTTTTCTTACAAGACTTGTCTTACTCATGATGTCTGCTCACAGCACTAAATAACCCTAAGACAGTTTGCTAAAATTTTATTTAGTATTTTTGCATTGATATGCATGAGAGAAATTGGTCTAAAGATTTTTTGATATTGTTGTTGAAGTTGTTAAGTCCTTTTGTGGTTTGGTATCAGAGTAATCATGGTTTCATAGAATGAATTAAGTAGTATCCCTTCTGTTTCTATTTTATGGAATATTTTGAGGGGTGTTGGTAATACCTCTTCATTATAGGTCTGGTAAAATTCTGCATTGGAACCATCTGACCATGAGCTTTTTTTGGCTGGGAGGTTTTTAATGATTTCTTCTATTTCCTTAAGGGGTATGTACCTATTTAGATAGTTTACCTGCTCTTGATTTGAATTTGGTATGTGGTATATGTCTAGAAAATCATCCATTTCATCTAGATTTTCCAGGTTTCATTGAGTATAGTCTTTTGTAGTAGGATCTGAAGATATTTTTGAACATCCTCAGTTTCTGTTGTTATATATTCCATTTCATATCTCATTTTGGTAATTTGGATAATATCTCTGTGTACTTTAGATAGTATGACTAATGCTTTATCTGTATTGTTGACTTTTTCAAAGAACCTGCTTTTTCCTTTATCGATTCTTTGTATAGTTCTCTTGGTTTCCATTTGGTTGTCTTAGGATCTGTGTTTGACTATTTCCTGCCTTCTAATACTCTTGGGTATGCTTGCGTCTTCTTGTTCTAGAGCTTTCAGGGGTGCTGTTAAGTTGCTATTGTAGGATCTCTTAAATTTCTCTACCAAGGCACTTAGTACTGTGAATTTTCCACTTAGCATTGCTTTCAATGTGTCCCATAGGTTTGTTGTGTCATCATTTTAAGTGAATTCCAGAAAGCCATCAATTGCTTTTGCTATTTCTTCCCTGACCAAGTTATCATTGATTAGAGAGTTGTTCAGTTTCCATTTGTATGTGGGTTTTCAGGTTGATTTTGTTGTTATTGAAGTCTAGCCTTAGTCCATAGTGATCTGACAAGATACATGGAATTATTTCAATCTTCTTGTATCAGTTGACAGTTGTTTACGGATTGTTTTTTTATGATCAGTTTTGGAGAAGGTATCATGAGGTGCTTAGAAGAATGTGTATTCTTTTGTTTTAAGGTGAAATGTTTTGTAGATATCTCTTAAATCTAGTGAGTTCATAACCTCTATTAGTTTCACTTTGTCTCTGATTAATTTGTGTTTCAATGACCTGTCTATTGTTGAGAATGGGGTGTTGAATTCTACTACTATTATTGTGTGAGGTTCGATGTGTGCTTTGATCATTAGTAAAGTTTCTTTTTTGAATGAGCTGCCCTTACATTTGGGGCACAGATGTTAAGAATTGAGGATTTCTCTTGGTGGATTTTTATTTTGATGACTATGAAATGTCCTTTTCCATTTCACTTGGTAACTTTTTACTGAAAGTCTATTTTACTGAATATTAGAGTATCATTCCCAGCATGTTTCTTGGGACCATTTGCTTTGAAAAGCTTTTTCCAGCCTTTTACTCTGAAGTAGTGTAATGTCTTTGTTACTGAGGTTTGTTTCTTGAATTCATCAATATTTCAGACTATGTTTGACTATTCAGTATGTTAGCTTATGTTCTTTCATTGGGGAATTGAGTCCATTGATATTGAGAAGTATTAATGACAGATGTTTGTTAGTTCCTGTTAGGTTTGTTCATGTAGGTGGCATCAGGTGCATATGATTCGCTCCTTTTGGTTTTGTTGTGAGATGATTAATATGTTCTTTTTAATTTTTTTGTACTTACTTTCTTTGTGTTGCAGTCTTCCTTCTAGAATCCTCTGTATTGGTGGATAGGTAGATAGACCTTGCTTAAATTTGGTTTTGTCCTGTAATATTTTGGTTTCTCCATCTCTGTGGATTGAATGTTTTGCTGGGTATAGCACCCTACGCTGGTATTTGTGTTCTCTTGGAATCTGTATGGCATCTGCCCAGGCTCTTTTGGCTTTTAGTGTCTCTTTTGAGAAGTCTGATATAATTCTGATAGGTCTGCCTTTATATGTTACTTGGGTTTATTTTTTTGCTTACAACTTTTAATAATATTTATTTGTTCATTAATATGTTGATTATTATGTGACAAGAGGATTTTCTTTTATGGTTCAATCTATTTGGTGTTCTAAAGGCTTCTTGTCTATCTATGGCCATCTCTTTTATTTAAGTTGGGGAAGTTTTCTTCTAGGATTTTTTGAAAACATTTTCAGGTCCTTTGAACTGAGAATCTTAGCTCTCTTCTATTCCTGATATTCTTAGATTTGTTCTTTTCATTGTGTACTAGATTTCCTGGATGCTTTGGGTTAGGAGGTTTTATGTTTTGAATTTTCTTTGACAGCTTGTTCAATATCTTCTTAGCTATCTTCTTTTATACCTGTGATTCTCTCTTCAATCTCCTGTATTCTGTTGGTAATGCTTACATCTGAATTTCCTATCCTCTTTTCTAGATTTTCCATTTCAATGGTGGCCTGCATTTTAATGGATTTATTTGTTTCTGCTTTAAAGACTTCCACATGTTTACCTGTGTTTCCATGTATTTCTTTCAGTGAGTTATTTTTATCATACTTTAAGCACACCATTATAATCACAAGATAGAATTTTAGGTCAACTTCTTGATTTTCAGGTGTGTTGGTGTATCAAGTGCTTGCTGTGGTGGGAGAACTGGGTTCTGATGATGTTAAAGTATATTGGCTTCTGCAGCTTATCCTCTTGCTATCTGGCTATCTCTGGTGTTGGCTCTTCTGGGTATCTCTGTCTGGAGACTGCCTCCTGTGTCCCTGGGTTGCTGTAGATCTCTTGGGAGGCCTGTGGCCCTGGATGTAGCAAACCTCCTGTGGGGCATGCAAACTGTGTTGTTTTCAGAGTGGCAGATGAGCTGTAAATCATTTGCCCTGCATGCCACAGAAGTCCTACTAGACCTTCACACTGAGGGGTCTGTTGTTCTGTGTGCATTAAAACTCCTTGGAGGCCTTCAGACTGTTGGTTCTTCAGAGGAATTGTCAACCTGTTGCCCTGATTATTTGTGTTCTCCAAGGAGGCTTTCGTACTGTGGGGTCTCTTTCGCTGTGTGTAACAGAACTCTTGGGAGACATTCAGATTGTAGGGTCTTCATCTATGTTATAAAATTTTTAAAACATGTAAATATAAATCTCTCCTGCTACTACTATCATTTCTGCAGTCAAACTCTGGCAGTGGACTGGAATAGATAGATAGAAAGAAAGAAAGAAAGATAGATAGATAGATAGATAGATAGATAGATAGATAGATAGATAGATACCAATATATAAAGACACTATACTTGAACAAAGGAAACAATGGCATTTAGGAAGAGAACACTATGAGTCTGTGTTTAAATGCTGTTTACTATCTATGTTCTGGACAATTTCTGTACACACACACACACATATATGATTTTGAGAGAATTTTTTTTCAATTTTGTATTGTGACTGGAGTGTTAATAACTATGTAACACAAGGCAGCTATGAACTCATGATGATTCTTTTGACTGATTCTCTTTGGGTGCTGAAATAATAGGTATGAAACACCATGCTTGGCTCTTATTTTTGTTGCCGTTTAATTTGTGAGATTTTTATTAATTTTTTAAATTATTGAACACCTAGAAAACTCTTCCTATGTATATTTACCATCTGTTAGATTGAAGTTTATGATATTTGTTTTGGCTGAGGTAATTAAGACATGTGATGAAAATAAGAACCTGAATCTAGCAGACTACAATGTATAGCTGTGATTCATAAGTAAATTGCAATAAAAATAAATTATTTCATTTGAAAACATATAACAATATGTTGGAAAATTATATTGGAAGTGATGAGAAATTCAAGAAGTTTACAAAGGTAAAGGGGGAAGAAGCTGAAACAGAGATTAGGCAATGATACCCACCTTGAGGAAAACACATGTTTAAATCTCTGTCTCTGTCTTTGTCTCTGTCTCTCTCTGTCTCTCTGTCTCTGTCTCTGGCTATCTCTCTCTCTCTCTGTATGTGTGTGTGTTTGTGTATGCTTGTGTGTGTGTGTGCCCCTATTTGAATTAATCACTTCTCAAAAGAATTATTCCTCTATCAAAGAAAATTTGTCTTCTAGGAGAGTACACTATGAAACTGTGTTTAAATGCTTTTTCAAAATCTGCATCTGGAAATATATCATGTAGATGTATTTTAGAAAAATAGCTCTTCTTCCCACACATTCATAATTGAAAAAGAAAAGCTAAGTAAGAAATTGGTTGAAAGTAACTTAAATTTGATTTTTAAACAAAAAGATTACTTTTAATAAAAACAGAAATAGCAGATATTTTTAGTGTGCTTTTTCTACATGCTTGTATGATCTGATTCCATAGTTTGATGTGCCGAAGAGGCAGTTTTCAGAATGTGCAGAAGTTTTGGGGTAAAACCAAGCCTGCCTGTATCTTGATCTCAGTCTTCCAAATCAGCATGAAAATAAATTTCTGATCTTGAAAGGTCCCAGTTTGTGGTATTTTCTTATAGTTGCCCTGGATAACAAAAACAGAAAAAAATTCTACTTCTTTTAATGGGAAAATAGTTCAATCTTAGAATAATAATTCAGTTGTATTATTGAAATAAAAGAAAAGTCAGAGGGGAACATTTCATCACAGGAGTAGCAAGCTGTAGGCTACTTGATGACTTTCTAAACAAAATCATGTAAGGATGTATTATTTTCCAAGTTATTTTTCAACTCCTCAACATACTTACTCATTACATCAGTGCTTATTTTGAATAAAGTCAATGCCCTGTCAAAGCTCTAAGTTTGAGAAATAAAAACTCTTAAATCAATTATGTTGGTTCATATTGCTTCCATTAACATAATTGTCTGAAATATTATAGGATTTTATTAGATTAGAATTGCTATACATAAAATGGACCTCAAACGCTAGAGGCAGTGGGACTGGAAGAATAGAAGAGATAAATGATATGGATTAAAGAGTTATTTAATAGCCAATTTTATTCAGATCATCAATTTATACTCTGATGTTTCAGAACAGTCATATGAATAAAGTGTACAGTCATATGGGCAAGTCACATGTGATGGGGCTGCATGGGGCAGAAACAAGTCTTCCCTTAGTGGCATATAAAAAGTCCAGTTGTAATGAATAATCTAAAGTCTTTCTCCTACACTTAGAGGGGCACAAAAACATTTCAAAAACAATTCTGTGTTTTGGAGAAACTCAGGTCACAAGATTTGATTTCTTGGAGTTTTCTCAAAAGCAGTCTCAAATCTCATAATGATGTAATTCTTGATAAGTGTTCAAAAATCCTCATTTTAGTATGTTTTTATTCATGATAAGTACAAATATGATGAAGAACTGATACTTTGTTTTTACTACATTTTGTCTTTCTTCAATAAGTATATCTAATTTTATTGACTAGATGTAAAAAAAATGCAGTGCTTTAGGTTTCTTTTTGTTGCTGTAAAACTATAATAATTTTTTTTTACCCCACACTGGGTCTGGCAACTTGGTGCCCCATGACATCTGTTAGCTATTTACATCTCAGCCAGGAAAGCATCTCACTCGATTTGCTCCATTCCATATCATGCTGTCGATGTCTACACTCTGAGCCTGGCAGCAATCTCTCTACCCATCTAGTTCCCAAAGCAGGTTGCCACTATTCCAGACATAAACATCCCAATTCCATGGTAGCCCAGTATCTCCAGTCAATACACACTCTCTTGAATTCAGTTAAATCACACATGAAAGAACACACAACACAATAACCTCTGATCAAATTGAAAATATATAATTGCCCATCTAGACATACAAAGCCCTGTACACATCCATCCCTTAAGAATATTAATAATAACCTGTAAAATGTGCACAGAGGAATCTTAACATTCACTTACATGTTTTCTCAGATGCTTTTTCTTTCCATCACTCCTGTCTCCTCCCTCACTCTAAAACTTTTCTCCCGCCCATTCTTCCTTCCCTTCCAATTACAGGCCTCATTCTATCCTATACCTGCCTTCACTTGTACAATTTCCTCACCCCAAATGTCACCCTTTCTGTCTAATTAAAAAAAAAACTTTTCTCTCAGATATAAGCTGAGCACAAGTGTTATCATTTGTAATTAAAAGCATAAAATATACCTAACACCCAGTCCAACATTTTGTCAGTTAAACAGAACATTTAGTTATCTACTCCAGTTAAGAAAGGCTTAAAATCTATACTATACCCTAGCTAGCTTGTATAATACCTGAAAACAAATTAAATATGTATTTTCAAAGTTAAACAGCCTGACTAGGCTATGAGACTATAATCAGTCTTCAACCCTGTCAGAAATCTGAGAATGATTTATATATAAATATAGAAAGCCTAATACAGCTTCCAGAACTGAGACATTGTAGAGACAAATCTCCACTAGCACAGTGTTCTGTTAGCAACTTGTGAGCGTACATCTTCAGCCTTCTGGCCCAAAATCAACTGATAGACTCTTCAAATGCATAAACCATGAAGAGCTGATAATTCTGTCTCGGCAGAGACTATCAGTCTACTATTCTGCAAAAGGAGTCCGTTTTTGGACAGTATTAGTCTATAGATGAAATAGACAGTTCCTGGCCAGTGGCTGCCTAGTCCCAAGGTATTACTTCACCTGGAGGTAGAGATGCTCAATTTCTTCCCTAAATCTGCCAAAAGGGAACTGTTAGGAGCAGATATGTCTCAACAAAAGATAGATGACTTTAAATCTCATATTTTGTGGACTTTTGACTTTTTAAAAAACCATCTATGGTAATCTGGACTATTGTCTGTTAACTATCTTAGCATATTATCTTGAAAACACCCTAACAAATGCAGAGCCATAAATTTGCTTTTTGGCCCCTAACTCACATGTGTAATCAACTCAGAAGTGTGTAATTGCATCAATAGAAGGACTGGTTCTAAATCTTGTACTTTTAAATCTTTTTAACACATAAGTTCTATACCAAAGTAAAGCTATGATTTTGCTAGTTACCAAATGAGATTGTGGCTGTACAAATCAATCTAGCTAATTCCTCTCTGTTAAATTATGACCAGTTCTAAACTCCCCATAAAAACAACCTAAGAATAAGCACTTTCAGCCCCTTAAGAGTCAAGGGAATTTGGGCAATGACTCTTCAATAATTTATTCAAGCTGTATGTGGGTGTTGAGATATCCTTGGGGATTAGGGAGTAGGAAAAAATGGAACAAATGTTGTAGCCTGATGTGCCTGTCTTGATTAGACCCAGCTGAAAGTCCTTGAGATCAGGAATCCAAGCAGGTACATTCTACAAAATATAATTCTCAAGACAAAAGTTTAGAATCAAGATATCTTTCTGTTGGCTTCTCTTGAATTAAGTTCTTCAGGCAGTCTCCTTCTATCAAATCTGGTCCACATGACTCTGGAAAGTTTCTAGAGCCTGACCACCCTTCTTAAAAACATAAAGATAAAAACTTTCTCCCAAAATACCATTTTCCTTAGTCTGTAATCAGTAAAGCTTGTATCTTGTACTCTTTCCCAGAGGTATAATATAACCATAAACCCCAAAGTCACATCCATTATGAAGATTAAACAATTTTAAAAATGGAAATAAGCTAAACAATAGTATATGATCCTGTTCAGGCTTTTATAATTAGTCATATCATGAAATTAATCCAATACTCCTGGGGAGCCCACATTAAGAGAACCTGAGCTTCCTTTTGTGGTAAATATCAAAAATGACCACAAACTATAGCTAGTCGGCATCATCGAGCCATATGGCCTTTAGTGGGGTAATTCATAAAACAAATTAAACACTTTCTATCAATTCTACTACCAATAAGAAAACAACTTATCAAACCATGACTTTAGCCCAAAATATATCAATCTGTCAAGCTCTCTACCTGGAGGCTCAGATTTTTTATTTATTAATAACTTCCTAATATATGTCTGTATTCACTCTGCCTGGTGTAAAGACTTCTATTACAACTCTACTTGAAGTCAGAGACTAATTTCCCCTAAGTTCTGAACCATGGGTGAAAATCTCTATGTGATTAGGATAATCTTTGTACTCACTTCTTCTAAGTACGAACATAATCACCTTCTAATAATACCTATTATTAAGAAACAGGCAGCTTGTCTAACTAGAATTTTAACCAAAAATTCCCATGGAGCCCATGGTAGAAGGAATATAAGTATCCTGAAGTAGTTTCAAAACAAACTTAGTTTAAAAAGCTGCTTTTAATCTCTCTCTGAGCTGCCACTACTTATCACAAAAGGGGACTTGTAGCCTACAAACCTAGGGTGCATCTTTGTTTCTTTTTTTAAGGTTTCCGTGCTTGATACATCACGTGACTCAACATGGCACTGATGCTTCACCCTCTCTCCCTTCCTCCAGTCTCCCCCAGCCCCTTCCTAAAACTTTTCTCTTGCTCATCCTTCCTTCTTGTTCAGTGATTGGTCTAGTTCTATCTTATACCTGCCTTCACCTGTATAAATATATCATCCTACATCTTTTCATTTGTATTTGGTTGGTTTGCAAAAGAACCATGTTAATATTTGTGAAAAGCTTGATATTTCTAATATGCATTATAACTGTATTTCAGATATCTGAAACTCTTACTCAAACTACCACAATGATACTTGGACTTTCTTTTGTAAACAAAATTTATATTTTTTTCTTTTTTTTTCTCCATCTTTATTAACTTGGGTATTTCTTATTTACATTTCAATTGTTATTCCTTTTCCAAGTTTTCGGGCCAACATCCCCCTAGCCTCGCCCCTCCCCTTCTATATGGGTGTTCCCCTCCCCATCCTCCCCCCATTACCGCCCACCCCCAACAATTTAGTTCACTGAGGGGTCAGTCTTAGCAGGACCCAGGGCTACCCCTTCCACTGGTGCTCTTACTAGGATATTCATTGCTTTCTATGAGGTCAGAGTCCAGGATCAGTCCATGTATAGGCTTTAGGTAGTGGCTTAGTCCCTGGAAGCTCTGGTTGCTTAGCATTGTTGTTCATAAGGGGTCTCGAGCCCCTTCAAGCTTTTCCAGTTCTTTCTCTGATTGCTTCAATGGGGGTCCTGTTCTCAATTCAGTGGTTTGCTGCTGGCATTCGCCTCTGTATTTGCTGTATTCTGGCTGTGTCTCTCAGGAGAGATCTACATCCGTCTCCTGTCTGCCTGTACTTCTTTGCTTCATCCACCTTGTCTAATTGGATGGCTGTATATGTATGGGCCACACGTGGTGCAGGCTCTGAATGGGTGTTCCTTCTGTGTCTGTTTTAATCTTTGCATCTCTATTCCCTGCCAAGGGTACTCTTCTTCCCCTTTTAAAGAAGGAGTGAAGCATTCACATTTTGATTATCTGTCTTGAGTTTCATATGTTCTAGGGATCTAGGATAATTCAAGAGTTTGGACTGTTAGCAACTCATCAATGAGTGCATACCATGTGTGTTTTTCTGTGATTGTATTACCTCACTCAGGATGATATTTCCAGTTCTAACCATTTGCCTATGAATTTCATAAAGTCATTGTTTTTGATAGCTGAGTAATATTCCATTGTGTAGATGTACCACATTTTCTGTATCCATTCCTCTGTTGAAGGGCATCTGGGTTCCTTCCAGCTTCTGGCTATTATAAATAAGGCTGCTATGAACATAGTAGAGCACGTGTCTTTGTTTTATGTTGGGGCATCTTTTGGGTATATGCCCAAGAGAGGTATAGCTGGATCCTCAGGCAGTTCAATGTCCAATTTTCTGAGGAAACTCCAGACTGATTTCCAGAATGGTTTTACCAGTCTGCAATCCCACCAACAATGGAGGAGTGTTCCTCTTTCTCCACATCCTCGCCAGCATTTGCTGTCCCCTGAGTTTTTGATCTTAGCCATTCTCACTGGTGTGAGGTGAAATCTCAGGGTTGTTTTGATTTGCATTTTCTTTATGAATAAAGATGTTGAACATTTCTTTAGGTGTTTCTCAGCCATTTGGCATTCCTCAGCTGTGAATTCTTTGTTTAGCTCTGAACCCCATTTTTTAATAGGGTTATTTGCCTCCCTGCGGTCTAACTTCTTGAATTCTTTGTATATTTTGGATATAAGGCCTCTATATGTTGTAGGTTTGGTAAAGATCTTTTCCTAATCTGTTGGTTGCTGTTTTGTCCTAACCAGAGTGTCCTTTGCCTTACAGAAGCTTTGCTGTTTTATGAGAACCCATTTGTCGATTCTTGATCTTAGAGCATAAGCCATTGGTGTTTTGTTCGGTATATTTTTTCCAGTGCCCATGTGTTCGAGATGCTGCCCTAGTATTTCTTCTACTAGTTTGAGTGTATCTGGTTTGCTGTGAAGGTCCTAGATCCACTTGGAGTTAAGCTATGTACAGGGTGATAAGCATGGATCGATCTGCATTCTTTTACATGTTGACCTCCAGTTGAACTAGCACCATTTGCTGAAAATGCTATTTTTTTTTTCCATTCGATGGTTTTGGCTCCTTAGTCAAAAAGAAGTGCCCATAGGTGTGTGGGTTCATTTCTGGGTCTTCCATTCTGTTCCATCGATCTATCTGTCTGTCTCTGTACCAATACCATGAAGTTTTTATCACTATTGCTCTGTAATACTGCTTGAGTTCAGGGATAGTGATTCCCCCTGAAGTCCTTTTATTGTTGAGGATAGTTTTAGTTATCCTGTTTTTTTTTTTTTTTTTTTTTTTTTTGTTATTCCAGATGAATTTGCAAATTGTTCTGTCTAACTCTTTGAAGAAATGGATTGGTATTTTGATGGGGATTACATTGAATCTGTAGATCGCTTTTGGTAAAATGGCCATTTTTACTATATTAGTCCTGCCAATCCATGAGCATGGGAGATCTTTCCATCTTCTGAGGTCTTCTTCAATTTCTTTCTTCAGAGTGTTAAAGTCTTTATTGTACAGATCTTTTACTTGCTTGGTTAAAGTCACACCGAGGTACTTTTTATTATTAGGGTCTATTATGAAGGGTGTCGTTTCCCTAATTTCTTTCTCGGCTTGTTTCTCTTTTGTGTAGAGGAAGGCTACTGGTTTATTTGAGTTAATTTTATACCCAGCCACTTTGCTGAAGTTGTTTATCAGTTTTAGTAGTTCTCTGGTGGAACTTTTGGGATTACTATCATATCATCTGCAAATAGCGATATTTTGACTTCTTCTTTTCCGATCTGTATCACCTTGACCTCCTTTTGTTGTCTGATTGCTCTGGCTAGAACTTCAAGAACTATATTGAATAAGTAGGGAGAGTGGGCAGTCTTGTCTAGTCCCTGATTTTAGTGGGATTGCTTCAAGTTTCTCTCCATTTAGTTTAATGTTAGCAACTGGTTTGCTGTATATGGCTTTTACTATGTTTAGGTATGGGCCTTGAATTCCTATTATTTCCAGGACTTTTATTTTGAAGGAGTGTTGAATTTTGTCAAATGCTTTCTCAGCATCTAATGAAATGATAACGTGGATTTGTTCCTTCACTTTGTTTATATAATGGATCATGTTGACGGCTTTCCATATATAAAACCATCCCTGCATGCCTGGGATGAAACCTACTTGATCATGGTGGATGATTGTTTTTATGTGCTCTTGGATTTGGTTTGCCAGAATTTTACTGAGTATTTTTGCGTCAATATTAATAAGGGAAATTGGTCTGAAGTTCTCTTTCTTTGTTGGGTCTTTGTGTGGTTTAGGAAAACGAGTAATTGTGGCTTCATAGAAGAAATTCAGTAGTGCTCCCTCTGTTTCAATTTTGTGGAATAGTTTGGATAATATTGGTATGAGGTCTTCTATGAAGATCTAATAGAATTCTGCACTAAACCCATCTGGACCAGGGCTCTTTTTGGTTGGGAGACCTTTAATGACTGCTTCTATTTCCTTAGAACTTATGGGGTTGTTTAACTGGTTTATTTGTTCCTGATTTAACTTCAGTACCTGGTATCAGTCTACAAATTGTCCAGTTCCTGCAGATTTTCAAGTTTTCTTGAATATAGTCTTTTATAGTAAGATCTGATGATTTTTTGAATTTCTTCTGAATCTGAGGTTATGTCTCCCTTTTCTTTTTTTTCTTCTTTTTTTTTTAATCTTTTTTTTTTTTTTATTAACTTGAGTATTTCTTATATACATTTCGAGTGTTATTCCCTTTCCCGGTTTCCGGGCAAACATCCCCCTCCCCCCTCCCCTTCCTTATGGGTGTTCCCCTCCCAACCCTCCCCCCATTGCCGCCCTCCCCCCATAGACTAGTTCACTGTGGGTTCAGTCTTAGCAGGACCCAGGGCTTCCCCTTCCACTGGTGCTCTTACTAGGATATTCATTGCTACCTATGGGGTCAGAGTCCAGGGTCAGTCCATGTATAGTCTTTAGGTAGTGGCTTAGTCCCTGGAAGCTCTGGTTGCTTGGCATTGTTGTACTTTTGGGGTCTCGAGCCCCTTCAAGCTCTTCCAGTTCTTTCTCTGATTCCTTCAATAGGGGACCTATTCTCAGTTCAGTGGTTTGCTGCTGGCATTCGCCTCTGTATTTGCTGTATTCTGGCTGTGTCTCTCAGGAGCGATCTACATCCGGCTCCTGTCGGTCTGCACTTCTTTGCTTCATCCATCTTGTCTAATTGGGTGGCTGTATATGTATGGGCCACATGTGGGGCAGGCTCTGAATGGGTGTTCCTTCAGTCTCTGTTTTAATCTTTGCCTCTCCCTTCCCTGCCAAGGGTATTCTTTTTCCTCATTTAAAGAAGGAGTGAAGCATTCACATTTTGATCATCCGTCTTGAGTTTCGTTTGTTCTAGGGATCTAGGGTAATTCAAGCATTTGGGCTAATAGCCACTTATCAATGAGTGCATACCATGTATGTCTTTCTGTGATTGGGTTAGCTCACTCAGGATGATATTTTCCAGTTCCAACCATTTGCCTACGAATTTCATAAACTCGTTGTTTTTGATAGCTGAGTAATATTCCATTGTGTAGATGTACCACATTTTCTGTATCCATTCCTCTGTTGAAGGGCATCTGGGTTCTTTCCAGCTTCTGGCTATTATAAATAAGGCTGCGATGAACATAGTGGAGCACGTGTCTCTTTTATATGTTGAAGCATCTTTTGGGTATATGCCCAAGAGAGGTATAGCTGGATCATCAGGCAGTTCAATGTCCAATTTTCTGAGGAACCTCCAGACTGATTTCCAGAATGGTTTTACCAGTCTGCAATCCCACCAACAATGGAGGAGTGTTCCTCTTTCTCCACATCCTCGCCAGCATCTGCTGTCACCTGAGTTTTTGATCTTAGCCAATCGCACTGGTGTGAGGTGAAATCTCAGGGTTGTTTTGATTTGCATTTCTCTTATGACTAAAGATGTTGAACATTTCTTTAGGTGTTTCTCAGCCATTCGGCATTCCTCAGCTGTGAATTCTTTGTTTAGCTCTGAACCCCATTTTTTAATAGGGTTATTTGTTTCCCTGCGGTCTAACTTCTTGAGTTCTTTGTATATTTTGGAAATAAGGCCTCTATCTGTTGTAGGATTGGTAAAGATCTTTTCCCAATCTGTTGGTTGCCGTTTTGTCCTAACCACAGTGTCCTTTGCCTTACAGAAGCTTTGCAGTTTTATGAGATCCCATTTGTCGATTCTTGATCTTAGAGCATAAGCCATTGGTGTTTTGTTCAGGAAATTTTTTCCAGTGCCCATGTGTTCCAGATGCTTCCCTAGTTTTTCTTCTATTAGTTTGAGTGTGTCTGGTTTGATGTGGAGGTCCTTGATCCACTTGGACTTAAGCTTTGTACAGGGTGATAAAGATGGATCGATCTGCATTCTTCTACATGTTGACCTCCAGTTGAACCAGCACCATTTGCTGAAAATACTATCTTTTTTCCATTGGATGGTTTTGGCTCCTTTGTCAAAAATCAAGTGACCATAGGTGTGTGGGTTCATTTCTGGGTCTTCAATTCTATTCCATTGGTCTATCTGTCTGTCTCTGTACCAATACCATGCAGTTTTTATCACTATTGCTCTGTAATACTGCTTGAGTTCAGGGATAGTGATTCCCCCTGAAGTCCTTTTATTGTTGAGGATAGCTTTAGCTATCCTGGGTTTTTTGTTATTCCAGATGAATTTGCAAATTGTTCTGTCTAACTCTTTGAAGAATTGGATTGGTATTTTGATGGGGATTGCATTGAATCTGTAGATTGCTTTTGGTAAAATGGCCATTTTTACCATATTAATCCTGCCAATCCATGAGCATGGGAGATCTTTCCATCTTCTGAGGTCTTCTTCAATTTCTTTCCTCAGTGTCTTGAAGTTCTTATTGTACAGATCTTTTACTTGCTTGGTTAAAGTCACACCGAGGTACTTTATATTATTTGGGTCTATTATGAAGGGTGTCGTTTCCCTAATTTCTTTCTCGGCTTGTTTCTCTTTTGTATAGAGGAAGGCAACTGATTTATTTGAGTTAATTTTATACCCAGCCACTTTGCTGAAGTTGTTTATCAGCTTTAGTAGTTCTCTGGTGGAACTTTTGGGATCACTTAAATATACTATCATGTCATCTGCAAATAGTGATATTTTGACCTCTTCTTTTCCGATCTGTATCAACTTGATCTCATTTGTTGTCTGATTGCTCTGGCTAGAACTTCAAGAACTATATTGAATAAGTAGGGAGAGAGTGGGCAGCCTTGTCTAGTCCCGGATTTTAGTGGGATTGCTTCAAGTTTCTCTCCATTTAGTTTAATGTTAGCAACTGGTTTGCTGTATATGGCTTTTACTATGTTTAGGTATGGGCCTTGAATTCCTATTCTTTCCAGGACTTTTATCATGAAGGGGTGTTGAATTTTGTCAAATGCTTTCTCAGCATCTAATGAAATGATCATGTGGTTCTGTTCTTTCAGTTTGTTTATATAATGGATCACGTTGATGGTTTTCCGTATATTAAACCATCCCTGCATGCCTGGGATGAAGCCTACTTGATCATGGTGGATGATTGTTTTGATGTGCTCTTGAATTCGGTTTGCCAGAATTTTATTGAGTATTTTTGCGTCGATATTCATAAGGGAAATTGGTCTGAAGTTCTCTTTCTTTGTTGTGTCTTTGTGTGGTTTAGGTATAAGAGTAATTGTGGCTTCATAGAAGGAATTCGGTAGGGCTCCATCTGTTTCAATTTTGTGGAATAGTTTGGATAATATTGGTATGAGGTCTTCTATGAAGGTTTGATAGAATTCTGCACTAAACCCGTCTGGACCTGGGCTCTTTTTGGTTGGGAGACCTTTAATGACTGCTTCTATTTCCTTAGGAGTTATGGGGTTGTTTAACTGGTTTATCTGTTCCTGATTTAACTTCGATACCTGGTATCTGTCTAGGAAATTGTCCATTTCCTGAAGATTTTCAAATTTTGTTGAATATAGGTTTTTATAGTAAGATCTGATGATTTTTTGAATTTCCTCCGAATCTGTAGTTATGTCTCCCTTTTCATTTCTGATTTTGTTAATTTGGACACACTCTCTGTGTCCTCTCGTTAGTCTGGCTAAGGGTTTATCTATCTTGTTGATTTTCTCAAAGAACCAACTTTTGGTTCTGTTGATTCTTTCTATGGTCCTTTTTGTTTCTACTTGGGTGATTTCAGCTCTGAGTTTGATTATTTCCTGCCTTCTACTCCTCCTGGGTGTATTTGCTTCTTTTTGTTCTAGAGCTTTTAGGTGTGCTGTCAAGCTGCTGACATATGCTCTTTCCTGTTTCTTTCTGCATGCACTCAGCGCTATGAGTTTTCCTCTTAGCACAGCTTTCATTGTGTCCCATAAGTTTGAGTATGTTGTATCTTCATTTTCATTAAATTCTAAAAAGTTTTTAATTTCTATCTTTATTTCTTCCTTGACCAGGTTATCATTGAGTAGAGCATTTTTCAATTTCCACGTATATGTGGGCATTCTTCCCTTATTATGTCTCCCTTTTCATTTCTGATTTTGTTAATTTGGACACACTCTCTGTGTCCTCTCGTTAGTCTGGATAAGGTTGATTTTCTCAAAGAACGAACTTTTGGTTCTGTTCATTAATTCTATGGCCCTTTTTCTTTCTAGTTGGTTGATTTCAGCTCTGGGTTTGATTATTTCTGCCTTCTACTCCTCCTGGGTGTATTTGCTTCTTATTGTTCTAGAGCTTTTAGGTGTGCGGTCAAGGTGCTGACATATGCTCTCTCCTGTTTCTTTCTGCAGGCACTCAGCGCTATGAGTTTTCCTCTTAGCACAGCTTTCATTGTGTCCCATAAGTTTGGTTATGTTGTACCTTCATTTTCCTTAAATTCTAAGAAGTCTTTAAATTCTTTCTTTATTTCTTCCTTGACCAGGTTATCATTGAGTAGAGCATTATTCAACTTCCACGTATATGTGGGCATTCTTCCCTTATTGTTATTGAAGACCAGCTTTAGGCCGTGGTGGTCTGATAGCACGCATGGGATTATTTCTATATTTCTGTACCTGTTGAGGCCCGTTTTTTGACCAATTATATGGTCAATTTTGGAGAAAGTACCATGAGGAGCAGAGAAGAATTTATATCCTTTTGCTTTAGGATAGAATGTTCTATAAATATCTGTTAAGTCCATTTGGTTCATAACTCCTCTTAGTCTATCTCCGTCTCTTTTTAATTTCTGTTTCCATGATCTGTCCATTGATGAGAGTGGGGTGTTGAAATCTCCTACTATTATTGTGTGAGGTGAAGTGTTTGCTTTGAACTTTAGTAAGGTTTATTTTACGTATGTAGGTGCCCTTGTATTTGGGGCATAGATATTTAGGATTGAGAGTTCATCTTGGTGGATTTTTCCTTTGCGGAATATGATGTGTCCTTCCTTAACTTTTTTGATAACATTTAGTTGAAAATTGATTTTATTTGATATTGGAATGGCTACTCCAGCTTGCTTCTTCTGACCATTTGCTTGGAAAGTTGTTTTCCAGCCTTTCATTCTGAGGTAGTGTCTGCCTATGTCTCTGAGGTGTGTTTCCTGTAGGCAGCAGAATGCAGTGTCCTCGTTGCGTATCCACTTTGTTAATCTATGTCTTTTTATTGGGGAGTTGAGACCATTGATGTTGAGAGATATTAAGGAATAGTGATTATTGCTTCCTGTTATATTCATATTTGGATGTGAGGTTATGTTTGTGTGCTTTTCTTCTCTTTGTTTAGTTGCCAACACGATTAGTTTCTTGCTTTTTTCTAGGTTGTAGCTTGCCTCCTTTGTTGGGCTTTACCATTTATTATCCTTTGTAACTGGATTTGTAGAAAGATATTGTGTAAATTTGGTTTTGTCATAGAATATATCTTGGTTTCTCCATCTATGTTAATTGAGAGTTTTGCAGGATACAGTAACCTGGGCTGGCATTTGTGTTCTCTTAGGGTCTGTATGACATCTGTCCAGGATCTTCTGGCTTTCATAGTCTCTGGCAAAAAGTCTCGTGTGATTCTGATAGGTCTGCCTTTATATGTTACTTGACCATTTTCCCTTACTGCTTTTAATATTCTTTCTTTATTTTGTGCATTTGGTGTTTTGACTATTATATGTCGGGAGGTGTTTCCTTTCTGGTCCAATCTATTTGGAGTTCTGTAGGCTTCTTGTATCTCTTTTTTTAGGTTAGGGAAGTTTTCTTCCATGAGTTTGTTGAAGATATTTACTGGTCCTTTGAGCTGGGAGTCTTCACTCTCTTCTATGCCTATTATCCTTCGGTTTGATCTTCTCATTGAGTCCTGGATTTCCTGTATGTTCTGGACCAGTAGCTTTTTCTGCTTTACATTACCTTTGACTGTTGAGTCGATGATTTCTATGGAATCTTCTGCTGCCAAGATTCTCTCTTCCATCTCTTGTATTCTGTTGGTGAAGTTCCTATCTACGGCTCCTTGTCTCTTCTTTTGGTTTTCTATAGCCAGGGTTGTTTCCATATGTTCTTTCTTGATTGCTTCTATTTCCATTTTTAATTCCTTCAATTGTTTGATTGTGTTTCCTGGAATTCTTTCAGGGATTTTTGTGACTCCTCTCTATGGGCTTCTGCTTGTTTATTTATGTTTTCCTGGAATTCTTTCAGGGATTTTTGTGACTCCTCTCTATGGGCTTCTGCTTGTTTATTTATGTTTTCCTGGAATTCTTTCAGGGATTTTTGTGATTCCTCTCTGTAGGCTTCTACTTTTTAATTAATGTTTTCCTGTGTTTCTCTAAGGGAGTTCTTCACGTCTTTCTTTAAGTCCTCCAGCATCATGATCAAATATGATTTTGAAACTAGATCTTGCATTTCTGGTGTGTTTGGATATTCCATGTTTGCTTTGGTGGGAGAATTGGGCTTTGATGATGCCATGTAGTCTTGGTTTCTGTTGCTTGGATTCCTGCGTTTGCCTCTCGCCATCAGATTATCTCTAGTGTTACTTTGTTCTTCTATTTCTGACAGTGGCTAGACTATCTTATAAGCCTGTGTATCAGGGGTGCTGTAGACCTGTTTTCCTGTTTTCTTTCAGCCAGTTATGGGAACAGAGTGTTCTGCTTTCAGGAGTGTAGTTTTTCCTATCTACAGTTCTTCAGCTGTTCCTGTGGGCCTGTGTCTTGAGTTCACTAGGCAGGTCGCTTGGAGCAGAAAAGTTGGTCTTACCTGTGGTCCAAGGCTCAAGTTTGCTCGTGGGGTGTTGCTTTCGAGCTCTCCACGGCGGCAGCAACCAGGAAGATCTGCGCCGTCCTTTCCGGGAGCTTCCGTGCACCAGGGTTCCAGATAGCATTTCGTGTTTTCCTCTGGAATCAGTAATGTGTACAGAGTGCAGTCTCTTCTGGTTTCCCAGGCGTGTCTGCCTCTCTGAAGGTGTAGCTCTCCCTCCCATGGGATTTGGGTGCAGAGAACTGTTTATCTGGTCAGTCCCTTCAGGTTCCGGAGGTGTCTCAGACACAGGGGACCTGCTGCTGCTGTGCCCTTATCCAAGGGAACTCAGAGGCTGTGTACAGTTTTCTCTTGGTCCAGGGATGTGGGCAGGGGTGGGCAGCGTTGGTGGTCTCTTCCGCTCTGCAGTCTCAGGAGTGCCCAAAGTCCAGGTGGTGAGGGCTCTCTCCCTTGGGGTTTGGGAGCAGAGAGCTCGCGTTCCTTGCTCTTTTTTTTTTTTTTTTAATTAACTTGAGTATTTCTTATATACATTTCAAGTGTTATTCCCTTTCCCGGTTTCCGGGCAAACATCACCCTCCCCCCTCCCTTTCCTTATGGGTGTTCCCCTCCCAACCCTCCCCCCATTGCCGCCCTCCCCCCATAGTCTAGTTCACTGGGGGATCATCTTAGCAGGACCCAGGGCTTCCCCTTCCACTGGTGCTCTTACTAGGATATTCATTGCTACCTATGGGGTCAGAGTCCAGGGTCAGTCCATGTATAGTCTTTAGGCATTGGCTTAGTCCCTGGAAGCTCTGGTTGCTTGACATTGTTGTACTTTTGGGGTCTCGAGCCCCTTCAAGCTCTTCCAGTTCTTTCTCTGATTCCTTCAACGGGGGCCTATTTTCAGTTCAGTGGTTTGCTGCTGGCATTCGCCTCTGTATTTGCTGTATTCTGGCTGTGTCTCTCAGGAGCGATCTACATCCGGTTCCTGTAGGCCTGCACTTCTTTGCTTCGTCCATCTTCTCTAATTGGGTGGCTGTATATGTATGGGCCACATGTGGGGCAGGCTCTGAATGGTAGTTCCTTCAGTCTCTGTTTTAATCTTTGCCTCTCTCTTCCCTGCCAAGGGTATTCTTTTTCCTCATTTAAAGAAGGAGTGAAGCATTCACATTTTGATCATCCGTCTTGAGTTTCGTTTGTTCTAGGGATCTAGGGTAATTCAAGCATTTGGGCTAATAGCCACTTATCAATGAGCATACCATGTATGTCTTTCTGTGAATGGGTTAGCTCACTCAGGATGATATTTTCCAGTTCCAACCATTTGCCTACGAATTTCATAAACTCGTTGTTTTTGATAGCTGAGTAATATTCCATTGTGTAGATGTACCACATTTTCTGAATCCATTCCTCTGTTGAAGGGCATCTGGGTTCTTTCCAGTTTCTGGCTATTATAAATAAGGCTGCGATGAACATAGTGGAGCACGTGTCTCCTTTGTATGTTAAGGAATCTTTTGGTTATATGCCCAAGAGAGGTATAGCTGGATCCTCAGGCAGTTCAATGTCCAATTATCTGAGGAACCTCCAGACTGATTTCCAGAATGGTTGTACCAGTCTGCAATCCCACCACCAATGGAGGAGTGTTCCTCTTTCTCCACATCCTCGCCAGCATCTGCTGTCACCTGAGTTTTTGATCTTAGCCATTCTCACTGGTGTGAGGTGAAATCTCAGGGTTGTTTTGATTTGCATTTCCATTATGACTAAAGATGTTGAACATTTCTTTAGGTGTTTCTCAGCCATTCGGCATTCCTCAGCTGTGAATTCTTTGTATAGCTCTGAACCCCATTTTTTAATAGGGTTATTTGTTTCCCTGCGGTCTAACTTCTTGAGTTCTTTGTATATTTTGGATATAAGGCCTCTATCTGTTGTAGGATTGGTAAAGATCTTTTCCCAATCTGTTGGTTGCCGTTTTGTCCTAACCACAGTGTCCTTTGCCTTACAGAAGCTTTGCAGTTTTATGAGATCCCATTTGTCGATTCTTGATCTTAGAGCGTAAGCCATTGGTGTTTTGTTCAGGAAATTTTTTCCAGTGCCCATGTGTTCCAGATGCTTCCCTAGTTTTTCTTCTATTAGTTTGAGTGTGTCTGGTTTGATGTGGAGGTCCTTGATCCACTTGGACTTAAGCTTGTACAGGGTGATAAGGATGGATCGATCTGTATTCTTCTACATGTTGCCCTCCAGTTGAACCAGCACCATTTGCTGAAAATGCTATCTTTTTTCCATTGGATGGTTTTGGCTCCTTTGTCAAAAATCAAGTGACCATAGGTGTTTGGGTTCATTTCTGGGTCTTCAATTCTATTCCATTGGTCTATCTGTCTGTCTCTGTACCAATACCATGCAGTTTTTATCACTATTGCTCTGTAATACTGCTTGAGTTCAGGGATAGTGATTCCCCCTGAAGTCCTTTTATTGTTGAGGATAGCTTTAGCTATCCTGGGTTTTTTGTTATTCCAGATGAATTTGCAAATTGTTCTGTCTAACTCTTTGAAGAATTTGATTGGTATTTTGATGGGGATTGCATTGAATCTGTAGATTGCTTTTGGTAAAATGGCCATTTTTACTATATTAATCCTGCCAATCCATGAGCATGTGAGATCTTTCCATCTTCTGAGGTCTTCTTCAATTTCTTTCCTCAGTGTCTTGAAGTTCTTATTGTACAGATCTTTTCTTGCTTGGTTAAAGTCACACCGAGGTACTTTATATTATTTGGGACTATTATGAAGGGTGTCGTTTCCCTAATTTCTTTATCGGCTTCTTTCTCTTTTGTATAGAGGAGGGCAACTGATTTAATTGAGTTAATTTTATACCCAGCCACTTTGCTTAAGTTGTTTATCAGCTTTAGTTGTTCTCTGGTGGAACTTTTGGGATCACTTAAATATACTATCATGTCATCTGCAAATAGTGATATTTTGACCTCTTCTTTTCCGATCTGTATCAACTTGATCTCCTTTTGTTGTCTGATTGCTCTGGCTAGAACTTCAAGAACTATATTGAATAAGTAGGGAGATAGTGGGCAGCCTTGTCTAGTCCCGGATTTTAGTGGGATTGCTTCAAGTTTCTCTCCATTTAGTTTAATGTTAGCAACTGGTTTTCTGTATATGGCTTTTACTATGTTTAGGTATGGGCCTTGAATTCCTATTCTTTCCAGGACTTTTATCATGAAGGGGTGTTGAATTTTGTCAAATGCTTTCTCAGCATCTAATTAAATGATCATGTGGTTCTGTTCTTTCAGTTTGTTTATATAATGGATCACGTTGATGGTTTTCCGTATATTAAACCATCCCTGCATGCCTGGGATGAAGCCTACTTGATCATGGTGGATGATTGTTTTGATGTGCTCTTGATTTCGGTTTGCCAGAATTTTATTGAGTATTTTTGCATCGATATTCATAAGGGAAATTGGTCTGAAGTTCTCTTTCTTTGTTGTGTCTTTGTGTGGTTTAGGTATAAGAGTAATTGTGGCTTCGTAGAAGGAATTCGGTAGGGCTCCATCTGTTTCAATTTTGTGGAATAGTTTGGATAATATTGGTATGAGGTCTTCTATGAAGGTTTGATAGAATTCTGCACTAAACCCGTCTGGACCTGGGCTCTTTTTGGTTGGGAGACCTTTAATGACTGCTTCTATTTCCTTAGGAGTTATGGGGTTGTTTAACTGGTTTATCTGTTCCTGATTTAACTTCTATAACTGGTATCTGTCTAGGAAATTTTCCATTTCCTGAATATTTTCAAGTTTTGTTGAATATAGGTTTTTATAGTAAGATCTGATGATTTTTTTGAATTTCCTCTGAATCTGTAGTTATGTCTCCCTTTTCATTTCTGATTTTGTTAATTTGGACGCACTCTCTGTGTCCTCTCGTTAGTCTGGCTAAGGGTTTATCTATCTTGTTGATTTTCTCAAAGAACAAGCTTTTGGTTCTGTTGATTCTTTCTATGGTCCTTTTTGTTTCTACTTGGTTGATTTCAGATCTGAGTTTGATTATTTCCTGCCTTCTACTCCTCCTGGGTGTATTTGCTTCTATTTGTTCTAGAGCTTTTAGGTGTGCTGTCAAGCTGCTGACATATGCTCTTTCCTGTTTCTTTCTGCAGGCACTCAGCGCTATGAGTTTTCCTCTTAGCACAGCTTTCATTGTGTCACATAAGTTTGGGTATGTTGTACCTTCATTTTCATTAAATTCTAAAAAGTTTTTAATTTCTTTCTTTATTTCTTCCTTGACCAGGTTATCATTGAGTAGAGCCTTGTTCAATTTCCACGTATATGTGGGCATTCTTCCCTTATTGTTATTGAAGACCAGTTTTAGGCCGTGGTGGTCCGATAGCACGCATGGGATTATTTCTATCTTTCTGTACCTGTTGAGGCCCGTTTTTTGACCAATTATATGGTCAATTTTGGAGAAAGTGCCATGAGGAGCTGAGAAGAAGGTATATCCTTTTGCTTTAGGATAGAATGTTCTATAAATATCTGTTAAGTCCATTTGGCTCATGACTTCTCTTAGTCTGTCGACATCACTGTTTAATTTCTGTTTCCATGATCTGTCCTTTGATGAGAGTGGGGTGTTGAACTCTCCCACTATTATTGTGTGAGGTGCAATGTGTGTTTTGAGCTTTAGTAAGGTTTCTTTTATGTATGTAGGTGCCCTTGTATTTGGGGCATAGATATTTAGGACTGAGAGTTCATCTTGGTGGATTTTTCCTTTGATGAATATGAAGTGTCCTTCCTTATCTTTTTTGATGACTTTTAGTTAGAAATTGATTTTATTTGATATTAGAATGGCTACTCCAGCTTGTTTCTTCTGACCATTTGCTTGGAAAGTTGTTTTCCAGCCTTTCACTCTGAGGTAGTGTCTGTCTTTGTCTCTGAGGTGTGTTTCCTGTAGGCAGCAGAATGCAGGGTCCTCATTGCGTATCCAGTTTGTTAATCTATGTCTTTTTATTGGGGAGTTGAGGCCATTGATATTGAGAGATATTAAGGAATCGTGATTATTGCTTCCCGTTATATTCATATTTGGATGTGAGGTTATGTTTGTGTGCTTTCATTCTCTTTGTTTTGTTGCCAAGACGATTAGTTTCTTGCTTCTTCTAGGGTATAGCTTGCCTCCTTATGTTGGGCTTTACCATTTATTATCCTTTGTAGTGCTGGATTTGTAGAAAGATATTGTGTAAATTTGGTTTTGTCATGGAATATCTTGGTTTCTCCATCAATGTTAATTGAGAGTTTTGCTGGATACAGTAACCTGGGCTGGCATATGTGTTCTCTTAGTGTCTGTATGACATCAGTCCAGGATCTTCTGGCCTTCATAGTTTCTGGCGAGAAGTCTGGTGTGATTCTGATAGGTCTGCCTTTATATGTTACTTGACCTTTTTCCCTTACTGCTTTAATATTCTTTCTTTATTTTGTGCGTTTGGTGTTTTGACAATTATGTGACGGGAGGTGTTTCTTTTCTGGTCCAATCTATTTGGAGTTCTGTAGGCTTCTTGTATGTCTATGGGTATCTCTTTTTTTTAGGTTAGGGAAGTTTTCTTCTATGATTTTGTTGAAGATATTTACTGGTCCTTTGAGCTGGGAGTCTTCACTCTCTTCTATACCTATTATCCTTAGGTTTGATCTTCTCATTGAGTCCTGGATTTCCTGTATGTTTTGGACCAGTAGCTTTTTCCGCTTTACATTATCCTTGACAGTTGAGTCAATGATCTCTATGGAATCTTCTGCTCCTGAGATTCTCTCTTCCATCTCTTGTATTCTGTTGGTGAAGCTTGTATCTACAGCTCCTTGTCTCTTCTTTTGGTTTTCTATATCCAGGGCTGTTTCCCTGTGATCTTTCTTGATTGCTTCTATTTCCATTTTTAATTCCTTCAACTGTTTGATTGTGTTTTCCTGGAATTCTTTCAGGGATTTTTGTGTCTCCTCTCTGTGGGCTTCTGCTTGTTTATTTATGTTTTCCTGGAATTCTTTCAGGCATTTTTGCGATTCCTCTCTGTAGGCTTCTACTTGTTCTCTAAGGGAGTTCTTCACGTCTTTCTTGAAGTCCTCCAGCATCATGATCAAAAATGATTTTGAATCTAGATCTTGCTTTTCTGGTGTATTTGGATATTCCATGTTTGTTTTGATGGGAGAATTGGGCTCCGATGGTGCCATGTAGTCTTGGTTTCTGTTGCTTGGGTTCCTGCGCTTGCCTCTCGCCATCAGATTATCTCTAGTGTTACTTTGTTCTGCTATTTCTGACAGTGGCTAGACTGTCCTATAAGCCTGTGAGTCAGGAGTGCTGTAGGCCTGTTTTCCTCTCTTTCAGTCAGTTATGGGGACAGAGTGTTCTGCTTTCAGGCGTGTAGTTTTTCCTCTCTACAGGTCTTCAGCTGTTCCTGTGGGCCTGTGTCTTGAGTTCACCAGGCAGCTTTCTTGCAGCAGAAAATTTGGTCTTACCTGTGTTCCCGAGGCTCAAGTTCGCTCGTGGGGTGCTGCCCACGGGCTCTCTGCAGCGGCAGCAACCAGGAAGACCTGTGCTGCCCCTTCCGGGAGCTTCAGTGCTCCAGAGTTCCAGATGGTCTTTGGCTTTTTCCTCTGGCGTCCTAGATGTGTGTACAGGGAGCAGTCTCTTCTGCTTTCCCAGGCTTGTCTGCCTCTCTGAAGGTTTAGCTCTCCCTCCCACGGGATTTGGGTGCAGAGAACTGTTTATCCGGTCTGTTTCTTTCAGGTTCTGGCGGTGTCTCATGCAGGGGTCCTGCCGCTCCTGGGCCCTCCCCCACGGGAGCCCAGAGGCCTTATAATGTTTCCTCTTGGGCCAGGGACGTGGGCAGGAGTGAGCAGTGTTGGTGGTCTCTTCCGCTCTGCAGCCTCAGGAGTGCCCACCTGACCAGGCGGTTGGGTCTCTCTCTCACCGGGTCTGGGAGTAGAGAGCTGCTGCGGGCCGGGATCCGCGGGTGTGGGACTTCCGGTAAACACAGAACGTGCCTGGTCCTAGAGGAATTCTGCTTCCGTGTGTCCCAAGCTCACCATGCAGCTTTCTTGCAGCAGAAAATTTGGTCTTACCTGTGGTCCCGAGGCTCAGGTTCGCTCGTGGGGTGCTGCCCAGGGGCTCTCTGCAGCGGCAGCAACCAGGAAGACCTGTGCCGCCCCTTCCGGGAGCTTCAGTGCACCAGGGTTCCAGATGGTCTTTGGCTTTTTCCTCTGTCGGCGTCCGAGATGTGTGTGCAGGGAGCAGTCGCTTCTGGTTTCCCAGGCTTGTCTGCCTCTCTGAAGGTTTAGCTCTCCCTCCCATGAGATTTGGGTCGCGTTACTTATTCTTAATAGCACAGGTAGAAGGTTAATTTTCTATGGGACATTTTCATGGATGGGTTCGATATATTTTTCTTATGCAAGTAGTAAGTGTTGAATTTCTTTTGATGATATTACAGATTTAATTACCAGACAGCATCTGTACCAGTCATTTTAATTTTTTATGATACAGTGATTCAAATCTCATTGTTTTAAGCAACAAAAATGTACCTCCTTACATTTCTAGCCGTCAGAAGTCTGACAGGGCCCTCCTTGGACTATTTTCCTTCTTTACATTCTAGCAAAATCTATTTTCCAGCTTCCAGGGTCCATTCTTGTTGGATCATGGCCTTCAAAGCCAGAAATTTCAAAATAAAGTTTTTTCCAACAGAGTCACATTTTCCAACTTTTAATCATTCTGAGAATGATATAGAGTTCATACACACAATCTAGAATATTATCTCTAATTTTTCAGTCAAATATTTAACAGGCTCAATTTTACCAGAATCATTACGCATTTCAACAAGGTAACAAAGCATATCAGAAATTTGAGGGATAAGAAATGAACCAATCCTATAGCTCCCTGTACCCGAATTTGGAAGGGAAGAGAGTTTAACTTCCAGAAGTGTAGACAATCCTGAGACCTCAAGACAGACTTCCACTTCTTCCCACTTTTGCTCACTTCTGTCCACATTACCAGCCCAAGAAGAAACTGCATAGTGCCTCTGGATACAGGAAGATAGGAGCAGTCACGGGCAGGAACCAGCTGGTTTCTGTCTGCCTGAAACTGAACTGATATGAACAGTACCACAGCTCCATGCACACAAATGCTGTTGGGAAAGAGCTGGGCCCTCAGAAGTGCAAACACTCCTGAGAACCCAGAGGGAATAACAATATTGTGCCCACATTCCTGACCCAAGAGGAAATCACGTTGTTCCACCTGTGCCCCTTGGGCACAGGGTCCTAGGAGCAGTCAGGAGCAGGATCCTTCATGTTTCTGCCTATGCCAAAAGTTGAAAGCAAGACAGCTGGAGTGCCTAAAGACCAGAGAAAAGAGTTCTCTGTTCCCAAAACAGGCTGAAAGAAAACAGATGTATAGGAGTGCTGACACACAGGCTTACAGGAGGGCCAAGTCACTTTCAGAGACAGCAAGACAAGCTAATATCAGAGAAAAACCTGATGGTTAGAGCCAAGGACAGGAACCTAAGAAACAGAAACCAAGAATATGAGCCATCATCAGAAACCAGTTCTCCCACCAAAGCAGATACTGGATATTACACTGGAACCAAACACACTGGAAAAGCAAGATTTGGATTTAAAATCAGATTTTATGATGATGATGGAGGACTTTAAGAAGGACATAAATAACTCACTTAAAGAAATACAGGACAACATGAGTAAAATTTAGAAGTCCTTAAAGAGGAAGCACAAAAATCCAATAAAGAGTAGCTTAAAGAATTACAGGAAAACACAAAAAAGTGAAGGAAATGGACAA
This sequence comes from Rattus norvegicus, assembly GCF_021556685.1. NCBI lineage: Eukaryota > Metazoa > Chordata > Mammalia > Rodentia > Muridae > Rattus > Rattus norvegicus. The sequence continues at coordinate 61,520,500 of NC_141554.1, forward strand.
AACCATCCAGGACTTAAAAATGGAAACAGAAACAATAAAGAAAGCACAAAGGGAGACAACCCTAGAGATAGAAAACTTAAGGAAGAGATCAGGAGTCTTAGATGCAAGCATCCCCAACAGAATACATGAGATAGAAGAGAAAAACACAGGGGAAGAAGATACCATAGGAACCATCGAAGATAATGTAAAATGCAAAAAAGGACCTAGCACAAAACATTCAGGAAATCCAGGACACAATAAGAAGATCAAACCTAAGGATAATAGGTATAGAAGAGAGTGAAGGCTTCCAAAGTAAAGGCCAGTAAATACCTTCAACAAAATTATAGAAGAAAACTTCCCTAACCTAAAAAGAGATGCCAAGAATCATACAAGAAGCCTAGAGAACCCCAAATAGATGGGACCAGAAAAGAAATTCCTCCCATCACATAATAGTCAAAACGGCAAAATGCACAAAACAAAGAAAGAATTTTAAAAGCAGTAAGGGAAAAATATCAAGTAACATATAAAGGCAGACCTATTAGAATTACACCAGAGTTCTCAAAAGAGACTATGAAAGCCAGAAGATCCTGAAAACATGTCATACAGACCCAAAGAGAGCAAAAGTGCCAGGCCAGGCTATTATATCCAGCAAAACTCTCAATTAACATAGATGGAGAAACCAAGATACTCCATGACAAAACTAAATTTGCACAAAGTCTTTCTACAAATCCAGTCCTATAAAAGATAATAGATGAAAAACTCCAATACAAGGACAGAAACTGCACCCTTGAAAAAGCAATAAAGTATTCTCTTTGCAACAACAAAAGAAGAAGAAGAAGAAGAAGAAGAAGAAGAAGAAGAAGAAGAAGAAGAAGAAGAAGAAGAAGAAGAAGAAGAAGAAGAAGAAGAAGAAAAATGGCACACAAACACAATTCCAACTCTAACAACAAAAATAACAGGAAGCAACAATTACTATTCCTTAATATTTCTGAACATCAATGGACTCAATTCCCCAATTAAAATATGTAGACTAACAAACTGGATACTTAAAGACGTCCCAGCATTTTGCTGCATATAAGAAACATACCTCAGGACAAAGACAGACACTACCTGAAAGTAAAATGCCAAAAAGCAACTTTCCAAACAAATGGAAAAACAAACTGGAATAGCCGTTCTAATATAGAATAAAATTGACTTTATCAAAAAATGAAAAGGAAGGACACTTCGTATTCATCAAAGGAAAAATTCACCAAGATGAACCCTCAATCCTATATATCCAGACTCCAATTGCAAGGGAACCTACATTCATAAATAAAACCTTATTAAAGCTCAAAATACACATTGTTCCTAACAAAATAATAGGAGATTTCAACACACCATTGTCATCATTGCACAGATCATGGACACAGAAATTAAACAGAGAAATAGAGAAACTAACAGATGTTATGAACCAAATAGACATAACAGATATTTATAGCAATATCCTCCTAAAAGAAAAGAATATAATTCTTCTCATAACCTCATGGTATCATCACCAAAATTGAACAATTAATAGGTCACAAAGCAGGCCTGAAGAGATACAAGACATTTGAAATAACCCCATGCATCCTTTCAGGGCACCACAGACTAAGGCTGGTCCTCAATAACAACAATAGTGACAAAAAGCCCACATATACATGGAAGTTGAACAACGCTCTACTCCATGATAACTTGGGTAAGGAAGAAATAAAGAAAGAAATTGAAGACTTCTTAGAATTTAACAAAAATATACAATATTCCCAAAGTTATGGGACACAATGAAAGTAGTGTTAAGAGGAAAACCATAGCTCTGAGTGCCTACAAATAGAAACTGAATAGAGCTTCCATTAGCAGCTTGACAGCACACCTAAAAGCTCTAGGTCAAAAAGAAGGAAATACAGCCAAGAGGATTAGAAGGCAGGAAAATAATCAAACTCAGGTCTGAAATAAAGCAAGGAGAAACAAAAAGGACTATACAAAAAATCAACAAACTAGGATCTGATACTTTGAGAAAATCAACAGAATAGATAAACCCTTAGCCGGGCTATCCAGAGGGCACAGAGACAGTATCCAAACTAACAAAATCAGAAATGAAAATGGAGACATAACAACAGAATCTGAGAAAATTAAAAAAAAAACATTAGATCCTACTACAAAAGACTATATTCAACTGGAAAATCTGGAGGAAATGGACAATTTTCTAGACAAATACTAGTTACCAAAGTTAAATCATGATCAGATAAACCGTATAAACAACCCTATAACTCCTAAAGAAATAGAAGCAGTCATTAAAAGTCTCCTAAACAAAAAGAGCTGGGACCAGATAGGTTTAGGCAGAATTCTATCAGAGCTTCGTAGAAGACCTCATACCTATACTGTCCAAACTGTTCCGCAAAATAGAAACAGATGGAACAATACTCAATTTCTTCTATGAAGCCACAATTAAGCTTACACTTAACCATGCAAAGACCCAACAAAGATAGAGTATTTCAGACCAATTTCCCTCATGAATATCGTCGCAAAAATACTCAATAAAATTCTTGGAAACTTAATCCAAGAACACATCAAAATGATCATCCATTATGACTAAATAGGCTTCATCCCAGGCATGCAGAAATGGTTCAATATATGGAAATCCATCAACATAATACACTATAAAAAGCAAACTCAAAGGAAAAGCAAAACACAAGATCATTTCATTACATGCTAGGAAAGCATTTGACAAAATTCAATACCTCTTCATTGTGAAAGTCCTGAAAGATCAGGAATTTAAGGACACACCTAAAATAGTAAAAGCAATATATAGCAAACAAGTAGCTAACATTAAACTAAATGGAGAGATACTTCAAGCAATCACTATAAATTCAGGGACTAGACAAGACTGCCCACTCTCTCCCTACTTATTCAATATAGTACTTGAAATCTTAGCCAGAGCAATCAGACAATGACCAGATTTCAAATTGTTACAAATTGGAAAGAAAAAGTCAAAATACCACTATTTGCAGATGATATGATAGTATATATAATTTAGTGATTCCAAATGTTCCACCAGAGAACTACTAAGCCTGATAAACAACTTTAGCAAAGTGACTGGATATAAATTAACACAAACAAATCAGTAGCCTTCCTCTACTCAAAGGTTAAACAGGATGAGAAAAAATAGTGAAAGTATACCCTTCACAATAATCACAAATAATATAAAATACCTTGGTATGACTCTAACCAGTCATGTGAAATATCTCTATGACAAAAACTTCGAGTCTCTGAAGAAAGCAATCAAAGAAGTTCTCAAAAGATGAAAAGACCTCATAGTCTCATCATTAGGCAGGATTAGTATAGTGAAAATGGCCATCTTGCCAAAAGCAAACTACAGATTCAATGCAATTGTCATCCAAATTCCAACTTAATAGCCTTAGAAGGAACAATTTGCACATTCATTTGCAATAACAAAAAATCCAGGATAAGAAAACTGTTCTCATCAATAAAAGAACTTCTGGTGGAATGACCATCCCTGATCTCAAACTGTATTACAGAGCAATATTGATAAAAACTGTATGGAATTGATACAGAGACAGGCAGGTCGATCAGTGGAATAAAATTGAAAACCCAGAAATGAACTTATACAGCTATGGTCACTTGATCTTTCACAAAGCATCTAAAATCATGCAGTGGAAAAAAGAAAGCATTTCAACAAATTGTGCTGTTTCAACTGGTAGTCAACATGTACAAAAATGCAAATTGGACCATTGGCTCAAGGCCAAGTTGACAAGGTCCTCCATATAAAAAAAGTTAAACTGAAACTAATAGAAATGAAAGTAGGAAAGTTCCTTGAACACATGGGAACAGGGGTAAATTTCCTAAACTGAATATCAATGGCTTATGCTCTAAGACAGAAGACATTCTCAATAGGACAAAATAACAACCAAGAGATTGAAAAAAATCTTTACATATCCTATATCAGATAGAGGACCAACATACAGTATATTCAATAAACTCAAGTATGTAGACTCCAGAGAATCACGTAACTGTATTTTAAATGGGCTACAGTACTAAACAAAGAATTCTCAATTGAGGAATAGCAAATGGCCAAGAAGCACCTAAAGAAATGATCAATATCCTTAGTCATCAGGGAAATACAAGTCAAAACAACCCTGAGTTTCTACCTCATACTAGTCACAATGGCTAAGATTAAATTCCCAGGTGACAACAGATGCTGGAGAGGATGTGGAGAAGGAGGAACACTCCTCCATTGTTGGTGGGATTACAAAAACTTATAAACACTCTGTAAATAATTTTGGAGGTTCCTCAGGAAATTGGACATAATACTACCTGAGTACTCATCTATACCACTCATTGGCATAGATGCAAAATATTCTCCAACAAGTAACATGGACACATGGCTCCACTATGTGCATAGAAACCGTATTTATTATAGCCAGATTCTGGAAAGAACACAGATGTCCTTAAAAAGAGGAATGAATAAAGAAATAATGTGGTACATTTACATAGTATAGTACTACTCAGCTATTAAAAACAATGACTTCATGAAGTTCTTCAACTAATGGAACTAGAAACTATCTTGAGTGAAGTAACCCAATGATAGAAGAACGCACATGAGATATGTTCTCACTGTTAAGTGTAAATTAGTGCAAAAGCTCAGAATACCCAAGATACAATTTCCAGACCATATGAAGCTTAAGAAGAAGAAAGACAAAAGTGTGGATACCTCAGTACTTCTTAGAGGGAGGAACAAAATACTCACAGGAAGAAATACAGAGAAAAAGTTGGAGCAAAGACTGAAGAAAAGGCCATCCAGAGACTGTCACATGTGGGGATCTGTCCCACATATATTCACCAAACACAGTCACTATTGGGGATGCCAAAAAAGTGCATGCTGACTGGAGGCTGATATAGCTGTCACCTGAGAGGCTCTGCCAGAGCCTGAAAAATACAGAGGCAGATGCTCACAGCCAACCACTGGACAGAGAACGGGGTCCTCAATGGGGGAGTTAGAGAAAGGACTGAGATAACTGAGGAGGTTTGCAACCCCTTAGGAAGTAAATCAATATCAACCAACCAGATACCCCAAATCTCCCAGGACCTAAACTATGAGTCATAGAATACACATAGAGAATCTCATTGCTCCAGCTGCGTACATAGCAGAGGATGGCGCTTGTTGGGCATCATTGGGAGTCGAGGCCCTTGGTCCTGTGAGGGTTAGAAGCCTCAGTGTAGGGGA